>NC_048225.1:33069696-33069879 GCF_002007445.2 Ailuropoda melanoleuca
TTCCGATGTAAAGTTTGATGCTTCATTAGTTGCGTATAACACCCAGTGCACCATGCAATACGTGCCCTCCTTACTACCCATCACCAGTCTATCCCATTCCCCCACCACCTCCCCTCTGAAGTCTTCAGTTTGCTTCTCAAAGTCCATAGTCTCTCATGTTTCATTCCCCCTTCTGATTACCCC
>NC_048225.1:33069926-33090685 GCF_002007445.2 Ailuropoda melanoleuca
TCCTAGTTCTTATGTTCCATAGATGAGAGAAATCATATGATAATTGTCTTTCTCTGCTTGACTTATTTCACTTAGCATTATCTCCTCCAGTGCCGTCCATGTTGCAGCAAATGTTGAGAATTCGTTCTTTCTGATAGCTGAGTAATATTCCATTGTATATATGGACCACAGCTTCTTAATCCAGTCATCTGTTGAAGGGCATCTCGGCTCCTTCCACGATTTAGCTATTGTGGACAATGCTGCTATGAACATTAGGGTGCATATGGCCCTTCTCTTCATTACGTCTGTCTCTTTGGGGTAAACACCCAGCAGTGCAATGGCTGGATCATAAGGTAGTTCAATTTTTAACTTTTTAAGGGACCTCCACACTGTTTTCCAGAGTGGCTGTACCAACTTGCATTCCCACCAACAATCTAGGAGGGATCCCCTTTCTCCACATCCTCTCCACATCCTCTCCAACAATTGTTGGTTCTTGCCTTGTCTATTTTTGCCATTCTACTGGTGTAAGGTGGTATCTCAGTGTGGTTTTGATTTGATTTGAATTTCCCTGATGGCTAATGATTTTGAACATTTTTTCGTGCATCTGTTAGCCATTTGTATGTCTTCATTGGAAAAGTGTCTGTTCATATCCTCTGCTCATTTTATGATTTGTTTATTTGTTTCTCGTGTATTGAGTTTGAGAAGTTCTTTGTAGATCTTGGATACCAGTCCTTTATCTGTGGTGTCCTTTGCAAATATATTCTCCCATTCCGTGGGCTGTCTCTTAGTTTTTTTGACTGTTTCCTTGGCTGTGCAGAAGATTTTATCCTGATAAAGTCCCATAAGTTCATTTTATATTTGTTTGTCTTGCCTTTGGAGACATGTGTCGTGAAAAAGGTTGCTCTGGCCGATGTCATAGAAGTTGTTGCCTATGTTCTCCTCTAGAATTTTGATGGATTCCTGTCTCACATTGAGGTCTTTCATCCATTTGGAGTTTATTTTTGTGTATGGTGTGAGAGAGTGGTCAAGTTTCATTCTTTTGCATGTAGCTGTCCAATTTTCCCAGCACCATTTATTGAAGAGACTGTCTTTTTTCCACCGGATGTTTTTTCCTGCTTTATCAAAGATTAGTTGCCCAAAGAGCCGAGGGTCCATTTCTGGGTTCTCTATTCTGTTCCATTGGTCGATGTGTCTGTTTTTGTGCCAGTACCATGCTGTCTTTGTGATCACAGCTTTGTAGTACAGCTCGAAATCCGGCATTGTGATGCCCCCAGCTTTGTTTTTCCTTTTCAACAGTTCCTTGGAGATTCGGGGCCTTTTCTGGTTCCATACAAATTTAAGGACTATTTGTTCCAGTTCTTTGAAAAATGTCCTCGGTATTTTGATCGGGATAGCATTGAAAGTGTAGATTGCTCTGGGTAGTATGGACATTTTAACTATGTTAATTCTTCCAATCCATGAGCATGGAATATTTTTCCATCTTTTTATGTCTTCCTCAATATCTTTCAAAAGTGATCTATAGTTTCTAGGATATAGGTCCTTTACGTCTCTGGTTAAGTTAATTCCAAGGTAACGCATGGTTTTTGGTGTTATTGTAAATGGGATGGATTCCCTAATTTCTCTTTCTTCAGTCTCGTTATTCGTGTATAGAAATGCAACTGATTTCTGGGCATTGATTTTGTATCCTGCCACCTTACTGAATTGTTCTATAACTTCTAATAGTTTGGGAGTGGATTCCTTTGGGTTTTCCATATAGAGTATCATGTCATCTGCAAAGAGAGACAGTTTGACTTCTTCTTTGCCGATTTGGATACCTTTGATCCCTTTTTGTCTTCTGATTGCTGTTGCAAGGACTTCTAGTACTATGTTGAATAATAGTGGCGAGAGTGGGCATCCTTGTCGTGTTCCTGATCTTAAGGGAAAGGCTTCCAGCTTTTCCCCATTGAGAATAATGCTTGCAGTAGGCTTTTCATAGATGGCTTTTATGAGATTGAGAAATGTACCCTCTATTCCTACACTCTGAAGGGTTTTAATCAGGAAAGGATGCTGTATTTTGTCAAATGCTTTTTCTGCATCAATTGAGAGGATCATATGGTTCTTGAGTCTTTTCTTGTTGATATGATGTATCACATTGATTGATTTGCGAGTGTTGAACCATGCTTGCATCCCAGGTATGAATCCCACTTGGTCATGATGGATAATCCTTTTAATGTACTGTTGGATTCTATTAGCAAGGATCTTGTTGAGGATTTTGGCATCCATATTCATTAGAGAAATCGGTCTGTAATTCTCCTTTTTGAGGGGGTCTTTGCCTGGTTTGGGGATCAAGGTAATATTAGCCTCATAGAATGAGTTTGGTAGCTTTCCTTCTGTTTCTATTTTTTGAAATAGCTTTAGGAGAATAGGTATTATTTCTTCTTTGAATGTTTGGTAGAATTCCCCAGGAAAACCGTCTGGGCCTGGAGTTTTATTATTTGGAAGGTTGTTTATCACTGACTCAATTTCTTCATAGTTAATTGGCCTATTTAAGAAATCTATTTCTTCCTGTTTCAGTCTTGGTAGTTTATAGGTTTCCAGGAAGGCCTCCATCTCTTCCAGATTGTTTAGTTTTTTGGCATATAGCTGTTGATAAAAGTTTCTAATAATCCTTGCAATTTCAATGGTGCTGGTCGTGACCTCTCCCTTTTCAGTCATAATTTTAATAATCTCAGTCCTTTCTCTTTGTTTTTGGACAAGTTTTGCCAGTGGTCTATCAATTTTATGGATTCTCTCAAAGAACCAGCTTCTAGTCCTGTTGATCTGCTCTACTGTGGTTCTGGTCTCTAATTCATTGATTTCTGCTCTAATCTTGGTCAACTCCTTCCTTGTCAGTGGGTTAGGCCTGTCCCTCTGTTGCTGTTCCAGTTTCTTGAGGTGAGAATATAGAAACTGCATTTTAGATTTTTCTATTCTTTTGAGTGAGGCTTGGATGGCTATGTATTTCCCCCTTAGGACTGCCTTTGCAGTATCCCATAGGTTTTGGACCGTTGTGTATTCATTCTCGTTGGTCTCCATAAATTGTTTAATTTGTTTTTTGATTTCCTGGTTTATCGAGTCATTCTTGAGCAGGATGGTTCTTAGCCTCCAAGTGTTTGAGTTTCTTCCAGGTTTTTCCTTGTGGTTGAGTTCCAATTTCAGAGCGTTGTGGTCTGAGAATATGCAGGGGATAATTTCAATCTTTTGGTATTGGCTGAGACCTGTTTTGTGTCCCAGAGCATGATCTATTCTTGAGAATGTTCCATGGGCATTTGAATAGAATGAGTATTCTTTGGTTCTGGGGTGTAGTGTTCTATATATATCTATGAGGTCCAACTCGTCGAGTATGGCATTCAAAGCCTTTGATTCTTTGCTTAGTTTTTGCCAGGGTGTTCTGTCTATTTCTGATAGTGGGGTGTTGAGGTCCCCTACTATTACTGTGTTCTTATCTATATGTCTCTTTATTTTGGTTAAGAGTTGGCTTGTGTATCTTGCTGCTCCCCTGTTGGGGGCATATATATTAATAATTGTCATATCCACTTGTTGAATACTTCCTTTAAGAATAATATAGTGCCCTTCTGTATCTCTCTCTATGGCCTCTAGTTTAAAATCCAGTCTATCTGATATGAGAATTGCTACTCCAGCTTTCTTTTGAGGTCCATTTGCGTGGAAGATGGTACTCCATCCCCTTACTCTAAGTCTGAATGCATCTTTGGGTTCAAAATGAGTCTCTTGTAGACAGCAAATGGATGGGTCATGTCTTTTTATCCAATCTGCAACCCTGTGGCGTTTTATGGGAGAGTTTAAGCCATTTAGATTGATAGAGATTATTGACAGATATGATTTTAATGATGCCATTTCTCTTTAAAGTCTTTGTATCGGTTGTGACTTGCTGCTCTGTATCACTCTTGGGGCCTTTTTACCTTTATAGAGCCCCCCTTAATATCTCCTGTAGGGCTGGTTTCGTGGTTACGAAATTGGTTAATGATTGGCGATTTTGGAACGTCTTTATTTCTCCATCAATTCTGAATGACAGCTTTGCTGGATAAAGGATCCTTGGCTGCATGTTTTTCTCTGAAAGAGCTTTAAAAATGCCCCCCCAAGCCTTTCTCTCATTCCAGGTCTCTGTAGACAGGTCTGACGTAATCCTGATACCTTTGCCTTGGTACGTGAGAAATTTCTTTGCCCTGGCCGCTTTCAATACTGTATCCTTGGATCTAATATTTGCGAATTGCACTATGACATGCCGTGGCGTAGGTTTGTCCTGGTTGAGCTTGGATGGGGTCCTCTCTGCCTCTTGGACACGAATGCTTGTTTCCCTTGCTAGATTAGGGAAGTTTTCAGCTACAATTTGTTCAAATATCTCTTCTAGACCTCTGTTTTTCTCCACCCCTTCAGGGATGCCGATGATTCTGACATTGGATCGTTTCATAGAGTCAGTAATCTCCCGTAATCTACATTCGTGGGCGTGGATTTTTTTAAGACCAGCTTCTATTTTCGTTTTTTCTTCTACTAACCCATCCTCCAATTCGCTAACGCGTTCCTCTGCCTCGGTGACCCTGGCCGTCAGAGCCTCTAGTTTTGACTGTATTTGGCCCACTGAGTTTTTAATTTCTGTCAGATTCGCTCTCATTTCTGCCCTTAGGGATTCTATATTCTCAGCAACGCTTTCTCTGATGCTTTTTTCAAGTTTACTCATCATCTTGACCATTGTTGCTCTGAATTCCATTTCTGATAATTGGGATACATCCATATGTATTAATTCTGTGGCCGAGGCCAATTCTGTGGCAGAGGCCACAGACTCATTATCTTTTCTTTGCTGGGGGGGACTTCTCCTTCTCGTCATTCTGATGAAGAGAGATTGCAGGGTTGTCCAGAGCCCAAGTGTTGACTGGGACCCAGGCCGTGCGCCCTTGTTTTATAGAGATCTTAGGGATGTGGGCTTCTTCCTTAAAGATTTTATTTATTTATTTGAGAGAGAGAGACAGACAGTCAGCAAGAAAGGGAACCCAAGCAGAGGAGTGGGAGAGGAAGAAGCAGGCTCCCGGTGGAGAAGCCCGATGAGGCACTCCTTTCCGGAACGTTGTGATCACACCCTAATCCGAAGACAGGTGCTTAATGACTGCGCCACTCAGGCGCTCCGTGTTGTGGGCTTCTTGATTTTTCAGCCTGCCTTCTGGGGGAGGGGCCTGCCGGCCGGTAATCAGAAAACCCTGTTTGGGTAGAGTCTCCATGTCCCCTGTGAGGGGGGATGGGGATGGGGACCCTGTGAGCCAGTATTTCCAGGCTTTTGTTCTCTGGCTGCTTTCCCTGGTGGTTTGCTATGCCTCTTCTGAGAGTCAGAGCAGCAGCAGCTGAAATTCAGCCTCTGTCTCAGAACAGAGGGATCGCGGATCGTTCTCCACTGATGTTCTGGCCACTTTAACTCTTTTTCTGTTGGTGCTGCTCAACCCTGCAGCATCCCGGGCTGTGCGCCCCACACGCGGCGTCCCAGCCCTCACTTCCAGGGCCGGCGCGTCTCTGGCCTTTGTGTTTCCAACCCCGCCAGTTGCCAGACACCCCGCACGGGCTCCCGGAGCTCCCGGTCTCAGTCTGGTGTCTCGCGGGTGCTGACCGCGAGTCTGCCTGCTCCCCCCATGCTGGTGGCCCTCCAGCTGCCAGCCGCCAGCTGCCCCGCACACGCTCCCAGAGCTCCCGGCCTCAGCCTGGATCCAGTGAGCACATTGGAGTTCCGGAGCTCCATGAGATGCTTGGTGGCACACGCTCCCGGCTCACGGACTCAATCTGCTGTTTCCAGGGTGCGGGTCCGTGGTCTGCCCGCTCCCCGGTGCAGGTGGCCCGCCAGCCGCCAGCTGCCACGTGCGTGCTCCCGGAGCTCCCGTTCTCAGTCTGCTTTCTCGCGGGTGCCATCCGTGAGTCCGCCTACTCGCCAGTGCAGGTGGCCCACCAGCCCCCAGCAACCCCCCCCCCTGCGCTCCCGGAGATCTCGTTCTCAGTCTGCTGTCTCAACCGTGCGGGTCCCTGGTCCGTCCTCTCCCCCGTGCAGGTGGCTACCGCTTCCTGGTGCCCTGACACAGCGGCTCCCTCCCCCTTCTGTTTACCTTCTGATATCTGTGCGCGGTTTCATGGCTCCCTGCTTTGTACCTCGATACTCAGCACTGGAGATGTTCATTTGTAGAGATCCAGATGTATCTTCCTGTGTCTCAGGCTGATTCCATGGATGTTCCTGCTGGTCTGGTACCTATCCAGCTCAACTCAGGGGACCGGCTGAAAAAGGGGTCCCCTACTCCTCCGCCATCTTAACTTATCCATTCATCTATTGATGGACAGTTGGGATATCTTTGCTGCTGTAAATAATGTTGCAATAAACATAGAGATACATGTATCATTTGAATTAGTATTTTTGCATTCTTTGGGAAAATACTCAGTAGTGCAATTGCTGGATCCTAGGGTAGTTCTATTCTTAACTTTATGAGGAAACTCCATACTGTTTTACAGAGTAGGTGCACCAGTTTGCATTCTCACCACAGTGCAAAAGTGTTCTTTTTCTCCAAATCCTTGCCAACATTTATTGTTTCTTGTGTTGATTTTAGCCATTGTGACAGGTGTCAGGTGATATCTCATTGTAGTTTTGGTTTGCATTTCCTTGATGGTAAGTGATAATGAACAACCTTTCATATGTCTGTTGGCTTCCTGTATGTCTTCTTTGGAGAAATGTCTGTTCATATCTTCTACCCATTTTTTTAATGAACTGTTAGATTTTTGGATGTTGAGTTATATATGTTCTTTATATAATTTGAAAACTATCCCTTTATTGGATATGTCATTTGCAAATATCTTCTCCCATTCCATAGTTTGCCTTTAATTTTATTGACTGTTTCATTCCCTGTGCAGAAGCTTTTTATTTTGATGTAGTCCCAATTGTTTATCTTTGCTTTTGTTTACCTTGCCTCAGGAGACATATCTAGAAAAATGTTGCTACAACCATTGTCAAAGACGTTACTGCCTGTGTTTTCTTCTAGGATTTTTATGGATTCAGTTCTCACTTATAGATCTTTAGTCCATTTTGGATTTATTTTTGTGTATGGTGTAATAAAATGATTCAGTTTCTTTCTTTTGCAAGTTGTCGTCCAGTTTTCCCAACCATTTGTTGAAAAGACAGTCCTTTTCCCATTGGATATTCTTCCTTGCTTTGTTAAAGATTAATTCACCATATAGTTGTGTGTTTATTTCTGTTTTGTCTATTCTGTTCTATTGATCTATGTGTGTTTTTGTGCTAGTGCCATACTATTTTGCTTTCTACACCTTTGTAATACAACTTGAACTCTGGATTGTGATACCTCCAGCCTTGCTCTTCTTTTCAAGTTTGCTTTGGCTATACAGAGTCTTTTTTTTGTTCCATACAAATTTTAGAATTGTTTGTTCTAGCTCTGTGAAAAATACTGTTGTTTTGATAGGAATTGCATTAAATGTGTAGCTTGATTTGGGTAGTATATTTATATTAACAATATTTGTTCTTCCAACCCATCAGCATGGACTGTCTTTCCATTTCTTTATGTCATCTTCAATTTCTTTCATCAGTGTTTTATAGTTTTCAGAGTACAAGTCTTTCATCTTCTGGTTAGGTTCATTCCTAGGTATCTTATTATTTTTGGTGCAATAGTAAATGGGACTGTTTTCTTAATTTCCCTTTCTGCTGTTTCATTATTGGTATACAGAAAGGCAACAGATCTCTGTACATTGCATTTTGTGTCCTGCAACTTTACAGAATTTATCAGTTTTAGCAGTTTTTGGGTGGTGTCTTTGGAGTTTCCTTTTTCCTTTCAAAGATGTATTTGCTTATTATAGAAAGAGAGAGAGCACACATGTGAGGGAGGGGGAAGATGAAAAAGGAGAGAGAGAACCTGAAGCAGACTCCATGATGAGCACAGAGTCCAATGCAGGGCTCGATCTCAGAACCCTGAGTTCATGAATTGAGCCAAAACCAAGAGTCAAATGCTAAATGGACTGAGCTACCCAGGTACCACTTTGGGATTTTCTCTACAGAATATCATGTTATCTGCAAATAGTGAAAGTTTTCCTACTTCCTTACCAATTTGGATTCTTTTTTATTTCTTTTTGTTGTCTGAACGCAATGACTACAACTTCCAGTGCTATGTTGAATAAAGTTGGTGAGAGAGGACATCCTTGTCTTTGTTCCTTACCTTAGGGGAAGAGGTCTCAGTTTTCCCCATTAAGAATAATGTCACTGTGTGTCTTTCCCGGCTGGCCTTTATTATGTGAAGGTATGTTCCCTCTAACCTACTTTGTTGAGGGTTTTTTGTTTTTTTATCATTAAAGGATGTTATACTTTGTCAGATGATTTTTCTGCATCTATTGAAGTGGTCATATGATTCTTATTCTTTTTCTTATTGATGTAATGTATCACCTTGATTGATTTGTGAATATTGAACCACACTTGTAACCCAGGATTAAACCCTACTTGATTGTGGTAAATTATTTTTTTAATATATTGCTGGATTCAGATTGCAAGTACTTTATTGAGGATTTTTGCATTGGTGTTCATTAGGGATATTGGGCTGGAGTTCTCTTTTTAAGTGGTGTTTTTATCCAGTTTTAGTATCAGGATTGTGCTGACCTCACAGAATGAATTCACAAGTTTTCTTTCCTTTTCTCTCTATCTTTCTTTTTTTTTTTTTTGAAGAGTTTGAGAAGAATAGGTCTTAACTCATCTTTAAGTGTTTGGTAGAATTCACCTGTGAAATCATCTGGTTCTGGACTTCTGTTTGTTGGGAGTTGTTTGATTACTGATTCAATTTCATTCCTGGTTATTGGCCTGTTCAAATTTTCTATTTCTTCCTGTTTTGGTTTTGGTAGGTTTTATGTTTCTAGGAATTTATCCATTTCTTCTAGATTGTCCAATGTGTTGGAATATAGGCTTTCATAATTTTCCTTTATAATTGCTTTTATTTCTGTGGTGGGTTGTTATTTCTTCTTTCTCATTTGTGCTTTTATTTCTTTGAGTCCTTTTTATTCTTTTCTTCAAAAGTCTGGCTAGAAGTTTATCAATTTTATTAATATTTTTCAAAGAACTATTTCCTGATTTCATTGATCTATTCTGTTGTTGTTGTTTCTTCCTTCTTCTGGTTTAGGTTTTGTTTGTTGTTCTTTTTTTAGTTCCTTTAAGTATAAGTTTAGGTTTTTTATTTGAGATTTTTCTTGCTTCTTGAGGTAACCCTGTATTGCTAAAATCTCCCCTGTTAGAAAACCTTTCACTGCATCCCAAAAGTTTTGAATCATTGTGTTTTCATGGTCATTTGTTTCCATGCATGCTTCTATTTCTTCATTTATTTCCTGGTTGACTCATTCATTGTTTGGTAGCATGTTGTTTAACCTCCATGTATTTGAGGTCTTTCCAGATTTTATCTTATGGTTGACTTCTATTTTCATAGTATTGTGTTCAGAAAAGATGCATGGTATTACTTAAATCTTCTTGAATTTGTCAAAGCTTGTTTTGTGGACTCATATGTAGTCTATTCTGGAAAATGCACTTGAAAGGAACGTGTATTCTGCTGTTTTAGGATGGAATGTTCTGAATATATCTGTTATATCTATCTGGTCCAATGTGTCATCCAAAGCCATTTTTCCCTTTTTATTTTATTTTAGGTGATCTGTTCATCAAGGCCATGGCTTTTTCCTATTCTTTCGTTTGGGGTAAATTTTTCTGTCTCATTTTGTCTCCCTCTCTTTGTCTGTTTCTTTCTATTAGGAAAGTCAGCTATGTTTTCTGTTCTTGAACATAGTGACTTTAGGGGGCATCCGATTCTTGATTTTGGCTTACATCATGATCTCAGGGTCCTGGGATTGAGTGCCATGTTGGGCTCTGCTCTCAGTGGGGAGTCTGCTTAAGATTCTCTCTCTCCCTCTGCCCATCCCTCTGTTCAGCTTGCTCTCTCTCTCTCTCTCAGATAAATAAATAAATCTTTTTTTTAAAAAGAGAGGAAAAAGTAGTGACTTTATGAAGAGGTCCTAGAGTACCCTATAGTGCAGTGTCCCCTGTCCACCAGAACCTGGCACTTCAGGACAGTATCCTATGTGTGTTGCTTGCATCCTGCTGTTGTGTCAGTCAGTTTTCCTTTTCATGCAGTCATCTGCACTGACTCTGCCTATTGTGGATTATGCTTTATATCTGTGGTATTAGTGGGACACAAGCAGGCCAGCTCTGAAGGAATGTACCCACTGGGAAATGGGATGAGGGCCAAGGTGCTAGCAATTTTGAGCTGGGCCACTAGTCTTATGCCAGATTCCTGAAGCACTGCAGTGGCTGGGTTTTCTATGCTAGGGTGGCTGCAGCTTGAGGTTGGGTGAGGGGCTTAAAGATGGCTGGGTGCAGAGTGAAGGCTGGGGTAGCTCTGTGTGGCTTTAACTAAATTTGCCCTGAGCCCAGGGCTGAGACTAGCAAGCTTGGAGTGGGTGTGGTGCACTGCTAGCAGGTTAGGTAGCAAGTTTCTGTACAGTATGGCCCCAGGAGGTGGTTCTGTGTTTATGCTAGGGTGCAGGAGAGAAAAAATGGTGCCTGCCAGCTACCTCATTTTCAAAGAAGTCACCCTACACTCTCCAAAATTGGTATGAACAATCTTTCTCTTGTTTCCTCTGCATTATGTCAACTGCCATTTTTATGCTATCTTTCCATGCAGAGTACTGTTTCTTTAAGGACAGTGACTTGCCCAATGCTGAGTTAGCTGACTTTAAAAGCTCCAGGCTCCATATCCCACTATTTTTACAAACTCACAGAATTCAGCCCTTCTGGTTTTTAAGGTCAAATGGTATGGGGATTAGTCTTTCCCTGTGAGCACCCTGGTACTAGGGCCTGTTTTTCTGCCCTCTTTTCACACAAAGCTCTCTCCCTTCTGGGACATCTCCCTTTGCTTTTGTGTCTTTCCTAAACTTTCAGATGCAGCTTCTTCTCTATATTTAGTTGTGGAGTTCATTCTGCCAGTCTTCAGATCACTCTCCAGTTTGGCCTGGATGTGAATGATATCTAGTTGTAAATGTGGGACAGGGTGAGCTCAGGATCCTCCTACTCTGCCATCTTCCAAAGCTCCCCATATTTTGTTTTGTTTTTTTCTTGTATTTTTAAAAGTATTTTGGATATTAACCTTCATTGATTATATCATCTGTAAATATTTTCTTTGATTCAGCAGGTTACACTTGTGTTGGTTGTTAGGGTTTAATATAGACATGCAGTAAAATTATGTGTTTAGGAGTAGGCTAAACTAGTTTTTATACCCTAGATTTGCCACCTACAAAGGGAATACAACAGATTTATTTAATCATATTAACCCCTATGTCTTAATATATAAAACATGAAATAGTTATTGCATGTGTTAAATATGAAAACACATTTAAAAATTATAAAATCTGAGCACCTTTAAAGCCTCCTATGAATATGAGCTTCTTTTCTCTACATGTGCCACTAACCTTCCCTCACCTACTCCTGCTTAGATTATCTATTACTTGATTAAGGGTATTTTGAGGTCAGGGTCTCTACCCTATTTGTCTTTGCATTCCAAAAATAGGAAAATGACTGTCTCCCAATGCATTCAAAATGGTATTATGGGTTAAAAAATAAATAATAAATTGATAGATAAAAGAAGTAAGGAATGAAAGAAGGAAGAAAAAGAGAAGAAAGTATGGAGGGAGGTAGTGGGCAGAGGAGGAAGAGGAGAAGAGGAGGGAAGGAAGAAAGGAAGAAGAAAGAAATTGTTACAGTAAGAATACAGCTTTATATTTCCTTAAAAGCAGAAATGAAGGTGATCTGATGTTCTAAAAATGAAGGTTAAAAGTACATTTGATTTTTTTCTCTGCATTAATTTCTCTCAAGAAAATAAAATTTCTTATCTTTCATTCATTTACAAATAGCTCTTTTTTTAAATTTTTTATTTTTTTATGTAAAGTTCGATGATTCATTAGTTGCATATAACACCCAGTGCACCATGCAATACGTGCCCTCCTTACTACCCATCACTAGCCTATCCCATTCCTCCACCCCCTTCCCCTCTGAAGCCCTCAGTATCAGAAGGGGGAATGAAGCATGAGAGACTATGGACTATGAGAAACAAACTGAGGACTTCAGAGGGGAGGGGGGTGGGGGAATGGGACAGACTGGTGATGGGTGGTAAGGAGGGCACGTATTGCATGGTACATGGTGTTATATGCAACTAATGGAGCATCAAACTTTATATCGGAATCCGGGGATGTACTGTAAGGTGACTAACATAATAAAAAATAATTTAAAGTAAAAAAAAAATGCTATAAAACACATTTGTCCAGGAGATGAAGTGAATTAAATAAATAATAGTAATGATATTGTCATATCATAAATGCCAAGATTAAAGAGGAAAATAATTCTAAATTTTGAGTATATAAAAGAGTGTGTCATAACAAAATTTCAAAATGCATTCATTTCTAAAGTAGATAAAAGCAGAAAGATATTGGAAAATTTTGAAACTACTGCAGCACATCTTAGCAATTGCCAGGAAAATATCCTTGGAGAGTGAAAAAAATCTTAAATACTGTAGTGATCATCATAGGAAGACAATTAAATTAAATATCAATATAGCCAAGTAGGACATTCTGATTATTCCAGTAGGAAGTATAAATTTTAATAACTAAACAGAAAATGGATGAAATATAATGATAAAGATGAGCTTTTCTTTAGATGAATATATTTCTATTCTCAAAGAACATTCATTTGTAATTCAGCATGTAGAATTAAAGGACTATTTTGAAAGTTCTAAATTCCAAAAACAAAAGTAATCCATTCCAGATAAGAATGGCTAGCAAATACAGTGAGATCAAGAAAAATGCTCAAATACAAGTTCACTTTATATTTCAAATATGGACTTTCAATTCTCCCCATAACATTTAACTGAAAAATAAAAATAAACTTGTTCTGAGAGGTCTGAAATGAGTTTTCTACTCAGCATATGGACTTCCTTCCCAAGAAAAGAAGAAAGGAAGGGAATCCTTCTTAGGAAGCATTGTGGGCTAAAGAAAAATAGATAAAATTTATGTAGCTTCACAGGGTCTGGCTCTTCAATATGTCACAGTGGGTGAGAGTTCTCTCTTACAAGTTGCTTTCCTTCTACTTGACTGAAACATGTCAAAAGAAACAACAAAGAGTATCTCTTAATCCCTTCTACAATTTAGTGGATGAAGCCATCCATCCTGCTGGGAGTAGAATAAAGCTTGAATCTCAAACATGACTAGTAGCTTATCTCTCATGGGATGATCTGAAAGAAAAACTGAAAAAAACCCTCCAGGTTTTCAGAGGGGTTATATATTCTAGAGTTATATCTGAACTGTTCATACAATGCAAGTTGAAATACTGTAAGGTATAACCAAATTCAAGAGGTAACTTTGGGATGCTGGCTGTGTATGAAGGCTTTGCTTATCTGACTTATTCTGGAATGAAAGCATCTATAGGACTATGCTGAACTGAGGAAGAAAATGTAATATTTTCTCTTTGTTCCAGTGTCTGTTCTGTTGATGATAATTAATATAGAAGAAAGGATAGTATGGTATGTTAGTTACCTCCCTATCAATTGAATTTGAATTGAAATGATAAAGAAATTAAAATTGTCCTGAAATAACCTGGATGAAGTTCACATTAAACCCATGGGTTTCCATTTAAAGGGCACTCAGGAAAGAGTACTCCCTGTAAGCAACTCCAAAGTGCAGTGATGGATGGAGCAAGGTTTGGATTACAGCTCTGCTTTTAATCACTGTGTGATTGTGCCCAGGTTATATAACATTTCAGAGTTTCTGGTTTTTTTCCTGTACAACATATTAGTAATGACATATGATTTGCAATGTTGTTGAGAGGATAGTTCATAATGTATATAATCTACTTAGCACAATGATAGATAAATGGTATGTAGTTAATAAATGGCAAATGCATAATTAGGTAAGTTCCTTCGTTCTTTGAGAAGCTATTATATCTTGGCATTAACCAGGCTTCTTAGAAGCAAGATCCTTGTTGCTATGATAGACTTAAGAATAAAGTGGGTTATTCTATATGGCTATACTTTCTACTTTGAAATAGAATTTGCTGTACTTCTAGTCTCAACAAATTCAATTGATTGTGCACTGTAACCACAATGTTTATTATAAATTTTATATTGAAGAGGCAGATATACAAGATAATTCTATGAGAACAGAAATCATCTTCTTGTGAAATGTGACTGTAATTAATGACTATAGTGAGCAACAGAAATAAAATATCAATGGAGAAGAGGCACAGTGTATAAGAGCAAAGCTGCTGGAGGTACCCACTGGAATTCAATCAGCCTTTGCTGCTATCTGTGTAATGTTCAGGAAATTCCTTAACCTTTCTGTGCCTCTGTTCCTTTATATTTAGTGTATTTACTGTAGGATTGTTGTGCTCATTAAATTAAAGTTTGTCTGGAACAGAGTAAATTTTGTATTTCTGTTTGTTAAGTGAATCTACTTGAAAGAAAATGATGATTTTCCAGTCTTTTGAAAATTTTTATACTCTGAAATATAATTAACATGCAGTGTTATATTAGTTTCAGGGATTTTTTTTTTACTCTTTATTCAGATTTCCCCTTTTTTTATTGAAGTATAGTTGGCACACAATGTTAAATTAGTTTCAGATGTATACCACGGTGATTCAATAAGTCTATACATTATGCTATGCCCATGATAAATGTAACTATCTACTATCATCATATAACATTATTGCAATATCATTGACTATATTCCCTAGGCTGTACTTACCTACCACAATGGCTTATTCATGCATACCTGGAAGCGTGTATCTCCCACTTCCCTTCACTAACTTTAAAAAGAAAAAATGACAAATTTTGATTGGGTATGTTGAAAATAAAAGGAACACTTTTTTCCTGTTTTTGGTGAGTTTATTCTTAAATGGTTAAGGGGCTGCATGGGACACACAGTCAGAGTTAAAAAAAATACAAATAGGATTTGATTTGGAGAATCAGATATCTAGTGGAATTATAAATAAATATATTTGAAGTATTACATATCCTGTGTTTTAAAAAACTGAATAGTACCATAAATGTTATAGCACAAGATGTAGTCCATTTTCTAACCCTACATTTGAATGTAATTAACATTCAAAAATTCTTTTTTTAATTCTAATATTGAAGTTAAAATCTACATCAATATCTTAATTTTTCCATTACAGACATGATCTATTCATTTCTTGCTCTGGCTGCTGTGTATACAGCACTTTTTCACTACCACTCTAATTTCCCAGCATGCCCAATTCACTAGAAAAATATATTCATAGTCTACCTTAAATGAGTTCATTCAGACTTGTTATGGTTTAATGATATCCATTGATTTTTTTGGAGTTAATAAACAAAAAAAACTTAATAAAATTGCTTCTAATTTAACTGCAAACATATAGAAGACATTGCTCACCCAGATAACCAATATCTGGTATAGCATCTTACATGATTACATGGATATTTCCTTTAAGAAGTAACTAGCAAAAAACTCTTTCCATAAGATAAAATGAATTATTTATACCCTTACATCTTCCTTTTATTCCAGGCTTATAAGAATTGTACAGACAAATGAAACATTCAATCATACAAACTCATATATAATGTTTCCTTGAATTTTTTTTGAAAAGTGAGGGGTTATAAAGGGAAAACAGTAACAAATAATAGATGTTTAAATGTGACATCTAAATATTAACAATTTATTTTATTCTGTCTTCTTATAACTCTATTATATCTTACTTCTTCACTATAGTTTGAACTATTTGATACAACAATTATGCCTTAATCATTGTTCTTACCATGGTGCCTGCATTACATAAAGTTAATTATCAATAAATATTTATTGAAATGACAGACAAAAATTTTTTCCTAGAGTTGTCCCAAAAAGAAACTTCATATATTCAGTTATTCTGAATCTAGACCTTTTTGCAATCATCTTTTTATAGGAAATGTCCAATCACCAGCACCATTCTCAGTAGTTGCAACCTTATTGTGACAGAAAAATGCAAGGTTATGATACTAAAAAGCTAACTGATTTAAGAAATAGTCTAAGTCCATTCAGTGCAAATTTACACTCAATATGCATAGGAGTGATGAGTTACTTAAATAAGCCTTTGAATTTTTAGAAATCACTGCCCCAGATTTCAATTCCAGTTCCAGAAACGCCAAGCTTGTATCCATCATCAACAGAAGCCCAGTGTATCTAAATCTTTGTGTGGTTATGACTGAAAGAGAATTGCTTTCAAGACATTTTGCCTCAATTCAGTAGCTACCAAAAGATTCCACTACCCAGCAGGAAATGATGGCCTTCAGAGTTATAACTCCCTTCAAATGACTGTAACAAGAGTTCTAAAGGGTTTTTCTCACTGTGTTACTATGCACTGTGTCTCATTAGGCTACCTACGGTGCAGTAGTTACAGAAAGACTTGACAGATCTAAAATGTCACTACAATCACTTTTACCAAGTGCTGTCACCAATGCTTAGTCTGCTTTTAGTTTTGTGGAAGGAAATGTAGAAAGGCCATAAAGGTCTTTCTTAATGGGAACATGCAATTTGGTCTAAGCTCTAAAATAAGGACTTTTGTTAAACTCTGTGAGCATCTTGACAGAAATTCACCCTGGTGAACACTGTATTTATTAAGATAAAGGTCATCCTATCTCCATGCATCCACCTGCTTGATAGTACACATAAAATGTATCCATTTATCTAGTTCTTTCTTTGTGTATATACATATATATATATATACACACACACACACACACATATATATATATATATAGACATAGTTACTCAGCAACATGTACTTTATAATTTACTTAATCTCTCATGTAATTTATTGGGATTTAAGGGACCAAAAAAGAAGCACTATTTTTCTTGCGTAAGTCGAAAATGAATTGAAAGATAGGAAGGTGTATCAAGGTATCAGGCAGGTGGAAACCAGAACACTAATGTTGAGATATGTGCTATGCATGTGTGGACAAGTCAGCACCCTAATACTAAACCCCAGAATCAAATTAGAAGTTGCTTCTATTTCATTCAGATTAAGAGAAAAAAGATGGGTAAAGATTTAGGAGTAAAGAAGCTCACAATAGTTTCCTTAACCTTACTAAGATTTTTGCCTTCATGTAGATTAACATAAATTCTTATGGTTAAGAATTGGACCAGCCCAACTGATTAACAGAAAAGATTACATAAGAGTTTAGAACAAAAACTCTAATACTCCTTTACTCCTCATATTTATTTACCTGAAAGATCATTTGTACAAATGTGTCTTAAGAATTGTAACTATGACAAAGATGACTGGTTAGCAACTATTCTGTTTATATCAGGAAAACACTTGGATAACATTTTTTTTTCTTATTTGTTAATATAGTTGTTTTCTCCTACTTTAATGTGGGCACATGGTGATCAAGGACTCCAACTTACTAATATCTTTCCTGAGTGTTGTTTGGCACATGCAGGTGAGATAACATGATGAGTAAATATCTGAGTGAAAAACTACGCTTATGAAGTTTAAATATTCTGTGCTTTGTATTGAATGCTACTAAATTTGTGAAGTAATTTTCTTGATGTATAGTCAAAATTAATTATTAAAAATTTATTCCTCATATTATCACAGCTTTTTAAATTCCAAGATAATAGAGTTTAGTGAGAAAGTGTTTTGACTCCAGATAAATTACATGAGTTCCAAATCCTGGCTGTAGACAATATCATCTGTGTAAATTTGGCAATACACCCAACTTTTCTTTGCCTTACTTTCTATCATTTTTAGCAGATTTATTTATTCATTTTAGAGAAAGAGAGAGAGAGCACATGTGATTTGGGGGGAGGGGTGAAGGGAGCGAATCTTCAAGCAGATTCCCTGCTGAGCACCAAGCCCACTTGGGGCCCCATGAGATCTTGACCTGTGAAACCATAACCTGAGCTGAAACCAAGAGTTGAATGCTTAACCAACTGAACCACCCAGTTGCCCTAGTCTTACTTTCTATCAAATTGTAATATGGAGATAACACTAGTTCTTTTCAATATTTCATACCTTGTCATATTTAATAAAAATTAAATGAACTATTATCTATAGATTGATCAATTGATAGATAAAAACAATTACAAAGTATCACATAATAAATAAAGTGTTGATTAAAATGATTATTATATTTCTGTAGCATTATATATCTATTTCCAATAACTGGAATGTGAGGTTGTTATAAACATTTTTTTCAGTGTTATTTGAATTCCTATTCCTCACACTTAACAGCTAGCAAGTGAAAATGAGAAAAATAAGAAAGAAAAGATGCAAGGAAAAGCGAACTTTGACTCAGATGTCTTTGAATTTCTTTTTCTGTCTCTTTTCCATGTTGCTATCACCTTTTTCTGAAACTCATTTGCAAAACTTCTTTGTGAAAAATAGCATATGCTTTAATATAAACTGATAATTTTTGTTTCATGTATATTAGTTTATCTTTTTATCTTAACTAAACATTTCCTTTTGAAATTTCCTAAGCCATGCCAGTAAAATCCTAGTAGCCTAGGGTTTCTTCTATCTCCTGTCTTTACTGCATGTAATACCATTAACTACTTGATCTATGGTGCTTCATTTGTCTGGAGTGCTTCTCCATGCACCAACCCACCCCTCCTGCAATAGGTATTAGATGGAAGAGAACACTTATGATGACATTCATTTCTCAAATCTAGTCCATGCACCTTTTCTTTGCCTACCATTTCTGCGAAGAATTCAATGGCCCTTATCTTATGTTCTCACTGGTTTCTGCAAAATTCCAGAAACATCTTAGGTGCCTAATGAGTACTTAATATCTAAAAGAACAAATAATGAGATGAAAACAAGTATTTACATGACTTAAACAGTGACTCCTTAAGTTATCCATGAATATTGCTGCTTATACCTACAAAGATTTGCAAATGTTAAGTGTAACAGTAGATGAGGGCTCGCTGACAAATCAAATATTCAGTGGGTTCTAATAAGAGATCTCCAGAGGGAGGCTGGAGAGATAGAGGAGGAGAAAGAGCTTATTTTGTTTCATGAGTGGGAGGATACTTTAGATTTCCTAAAAATGGAAAGCAGTTACTATAATTTCTTCTTTATAAATAAATGTTGCTTTTATTGTCAAGAATACTTTTTCTATTTCATAATAGAAATGCTGAATACTACTGTACTTTGAAAATTAATTCTGCTTTTGCTATTTTTTAATCAGCATATATTGTACATGGATGACTCCCAAGCCATACTTCAAAATAAAAGAACGTTTAATTAAGAAAATTAACAAAACAATGATAAAGTTACTTCAGGGTAAAAAGCATTATGATTTTAAAGAAGTAGTAAACCTCAAACTCACCATGTCATTTTAGGAATCTAGCAGTCAACATTAAAAATAAAAAATCTTGAGAGGAGGGGAGTTAAGATGGCGGAGGAGTAGGGGAACCCTTTTTCAGCTGGTCCCCTGAGTTGAGCTGGATAGGTACTAGACCAGCAGGAACATCCACGGAATCAGCCTGAGACGCAGGAAGATACATCTGGATCTCTACAAATTAACATCTCCAGCGCTGAGTATCGAGGTACAAAGCAGGGAGCCGTGAAACCGCGCACAGATATCGGAAGGTAAACAGAAGGGGGAGGGAGCTGCCGTGTCAGGGCGCCAGGAAGTGGTAGGCACCTGCATGGGGGAGCGGACGGACCACGGACCCGCACGCTTGAGACAGCAGACTGAGAACGAGAGCTCCGGGAGCGGGGGCGGGGGGCTGGGAGCTGGCGGGCCACCTGCACTGGGAGCAGTCTGACTCATGGATGGCACCCACGAGACAGCAGACTGAGACCGGGAGCTCTGGGAGCACGCACGTGGCAGCTGGCGGCTGGCGGGCCACCTGCACCGGGGAGCGGGCAGACCGCGGACCCGCACCCTGGAAACAGCAGACTAAGTCTGCGAGCTGGGAGCATGAGCCACCAAGCATCTCATGGAGCTCCGGAGCTCCGGTGTGCTCACTGGATCGAGGCTGAGACCGGGAGCTCTGGGAGCGTGTGCGGGGCAGCTGGCGGCTGGCGGCTGGAGGGCCACATGCACGGGGGGAGCAGGAGGACTCGCGGTCACCACCCGCGAGTCACCAGACTGAGACCGAGATCTCCGGGAGCCCGCGCGGGGCGACTGGTGACTGGCGGCTGGCGGGGTTGGAAACACAAAGGTCAGAGACGCGCTGGCCCTGGAAGTGAGGGCTGGGACGCCGGGAGTAGGGTGCACAGCCTGGGATGCTGCAGGGTTGAACAGCACCAACAGAAACAGAGTTAAAGTGGCCAGAACATCAGTGGAGAATGATCCGCGATCCCTCTGTTCTGAGACGGGCTGAATTTCAGCCACTACTGCTCTGACTCTCAGAAGAGGCATAGCAAACCACCAGGGAAAGCTGCCAGAGAACAAAAGCCCAGAAATAATGGCTCACAGGGTGCCCATCCCCATCCCCCCTCGCAGGGGACACGGAGACTCTACCCAAACAGGGTTTTTTGATTACCGGCCGGCAGGCCCCTCCCCCAGAAGGCAGGCTGAAAAATCAAGAAGCCCACAACACGGAGCGCCTGAGTGGCACAGTCATTAAGCACCTGTCTTCGGATTAGGGTGTGATCACAACGTTCCAGAAAGGAGTGCCTCATCGGGCTTCTCCACCGGGAGCCTGCTTCTTCCTCTCCCACTCCCCTGCTTGGGTTC
>NC_048225.1:33090785-33095900 GCF_002007445.2 Ailuropoda melanoleuca
AAATCTATCTATCTATCATCTATCCATCTAACTATTTATCAAGAAAGCATGGTGATCAACTTGAGGGAGATGTCAGGTTATGCATGCAACCTGGAACGTATGAAATGGTCTTTCAGGTGCTCTAATAACATTTTATTTTTTAAAGCTGATTAGTTGGTATGTAGTACTTATATACTTTATCCTTTATATGCTTTGCATGTCTTCAGTATTTCATAATAATTTTTAAAAATCAAAGGCACACATACAAAACAAATGCACAAATCTGACATCTTTTGAGCTCTGTTGTTTTAATTTTCCAAAATGTCTAATACCATACATATACATAATACAATCATAATACATATTTTTCCAAGCTACTAACATTTCTATATACACAAAGAACATTCAAGTTATATTTTTTACCCCAAAATTTATTGATGTGGCTAGAAGGAATGATAATAAACATTCATATGATAAGGAAACTTACCACATGCCACTATAGAGTTTCCTTTTCTTGAATATGAAATGATTACCTGTGATTTGGGTTGAAGGAATTATTATCTTACTAGCTGGAACCAGAGTTGCATTTATATGCTGCTTACATTCATATGGTGCTTCTATTGAGGAAGACAAAGCATTAAAAAAAAAGTATGATGATTTGAGTGGAAATAAGAATGATGAGAGTGCCAAAATAAAAGAGTAAAAGAAAACAATCAAGAGAAATGACAGTGAGGAGAGAAAAAGAGATAATGCTTCAGTGACCCCAGATGAGGCATTAAAAGTGAGGAACAGAAGAAAAGATAGGAAGATAAATAAAAAGAGAAGTGTGGAGAGGAAAAGCAGTCCCACAACATGGCAGGAAGGCAGCTACTACAGAGGAAGATAGCCAACATGATCTTTCAAGTGTGAGATGAACAAGCACTCCTCAGCGAGAGGAATTTAACATTCAATTCCAAGTTATTTTCATTGCTTTGAACTTCCTCACTCAGTAATGTTTGATAATTTGTGTGGAGAATGAGAAAAATAATTAGAACATGCAGTAAAGAGAAGTAGAGTTGGCCCAGTATTCAAATCCTTAGTGACACCTGTGAAGAGAGCTTAGCATCCTACTTAGGACACTTTCCAGTAGTTCTAAGCCATGGCTTGCACATTATGAGAGAACACAATTGGCAGATGGATTTACTCAGTCATGAACACACTCACATACCCCCCAACATACATCCTTTCTAAATACATAAGAAAAAGTTGATCAAGTTAGATAAATTAGGTTATATTTGTATACAAAAACTGGAACAATGATTTTAACTCCATTCTTAAGTTCTGTTTTTTTCTTCTTGCAAAAATATTCACTAATTTAAAACTTATGTACGTTTTAGCACAAGCCTTCATTTCTACATTATTTCAGAGTTTGTCAAAGTGAACGTTGTCAGAGAAGTTATTATACCATTTTTTCAACAAACCCTAGCTATAGCATTGTCTATATTATGTAGAAATTCTTCCGGTATTCTAAATTGGAAGTTTATACTAAGTGGAAGTTTCTCAGAAATCATTTTTTAAGTTGTATTTTCCCCATTTCCAAAGAGAAACCTCCACATAGCTCATCAGTGAAATCTGTTTGCAGGTGCTTTAAGGTTTTCAAAGTCAAACTGCACATTTGAAAAAGTGAACAGTGAAGTTTTCATTTCTGTGGATGAAGCTATGCTTCAATATTTTGGCATTCTTAGCAAGTTACTTTTTTCTTCATAGAAACAATATTACGTCTCACTATTAATATTCAAGTAGGCAGTGTTTTCCAGAAATCTATTGCAATGCTTCCATATTTATGATCAGTTTAGTACAAAAATATTTATAGCTCATGTGATTCTTTCCACTACTCTGTTTTGTCATGTGTTGACTTTAGAGTAACGTTCTATATATGAAGGAAAGGAAACAGTTAATGTAATACAACCCTCTTCCAAAATAAAAATATTGACAAGAAGTAAATAAAAGGAATAAAAATAAATGATTGGTGTGGGGGAGTGGATGTGGGGAATTTAAACAAAATTTTCCATTCACTAAAATATTTTGTTTATAAAGTAAAGGATACTTAAGTTTATTTTTCTATGCCTTGAAAAGTTGCACCTTGTTCCAGAGAAACTCTCTAATAAACTCTCTCTAATAAAATATAATTGCAAGAATTATGGACTCACTAGTTTGAATTAATACTCTCTTTTCTCTTAGAAAATGATCAAAGTTGACCCTATAGTTGAGTGAAATTTTATGGATGGGCACAGTACCTGGATCATTTAAAATTTGATGATAATATCCCAAATGCCCAATTTGGCTCAATGTGATCTACCAATAAAAATGAAAATGTTCATGACATATAAGACAATTTACCAGGCAACTAATGACTCCAGTCTGTTAGAATATTCAAGTTTATGGCTATGCCTTCCATTTCTCAAAATTAATGGTTTGGACTTTTAATTTCTTAAGATTTTCTGGAGACAAAAATTTTAAATATTATTATTGCTAGTTATTATTCTTCATTCTTTCTTTTCATTAATTTATCTCAATGTTTACTTCACTATTCACAAATAGTGAAGATTTCTAATGGGAAAATATAGGAAATAAGGAATTTTCTTTAATAAGAACATATACACATACTGACATGTATTTATGCACATTGATTAAACAATTGAAAACAAATAAATGGAAAGATATCCCATGTTCACAAATTGGAAGAGATAATATTGTTAAAATTTCCCTATTACCCAAAGCAATCCACAGATTCAATGCAATTCCTACCACAACTCCAATGGCGTTTTTCATAGAAATAGAAAAACAAAATCCTAAAATGTGTATGGAACCACAAGAGCCTGAATAGCCAAAGCAATTCTGAGAAAGAATAACAGAGCTGGAGGCAACAAACTTCCTGATTTTAAACTACATTGCAAAGCTTTAGTAATCAAAACAACATGCCATAAAAACAGACACACAGACCAATGGAAGGTAATACAGAGCTAAGACTAACCCCAAATATATATGGTAAATTAATTTATAACAAAGGAACCAACAATATACAATGGAGAAAGGATAGTCAATTCAATAAATGGTGTTGGGAAAACTAAACATCCGCATATGAAGGAATGAAACTGGACCCTTATTAAACAACACTGACAAAAATTAACTTGAATGGATTAAATAAATGTAAGATCTGAAACCATAAAACACCTAAAATAAAATAAGGGGTAAGCTTCTTGACATGAATCTTGGCAATGATTTTTTGGCTTTAGCATTAAAAGCAAAGACAACAAAAGCAAATGTGAACAAGTGGAACTACACCAAACTAAAAACCTTCTGCTCATAAAAAGTATCCATCAACAAAATGAAAAGACAATCTACTGAGTGGGAGAAAATATTTACAAACCATATATATAATAAGGGGTTAATATCCAAAATATATAAATAACTTGTATAACTTAATAACAAAAAATGCAATCTAATTTTTAAATGGAGGACTTATATAGACACTTTTCCGAAGAAAACATATAAATGGCCAACAAATACAATAAATGGGACTCAATATCATTAATCACCAGAGAAATGAAAATCAAAATCACAATGAGATATCGTGTCATATCTGTTAAGATGGCTAGTATAAAAAAAAAGAGATAACAACTGTTAGTGAGCATGTAAAGGGAACCCTTATATACTGTTGCTGGAAATGTAAGTTAGCGCAATGCCTGTGGAAAATAACATGTAGGTTTGTAAGAAATTAAAAATAGAAGTACCCTGTGTTCCAGCAATTTCACTTTTGGGTATATATCTGAAGAGAATAAAACCACTATCTTGAAGAGATATATACATCTCCATGTTCTCTACAGAATTATTTATAATAACCAAGACATGGAGACAACCTAGGTGCCCATCAATAAATTAATGGATAAAAGAAATGTGATATATATATATCTCTATATATCTATACATATAGACACACACAGACTATGGAATATTATTCAGCTATAAAAAATAAGAAAATCCTGCCATTTACCACAACACAGATGGATCTTAGGGACATTACACTAATTAAAATAAATCAGACAGAGAAATATAAATACTGTATGATCTTACTTAAATGTGAAATCTAAAAAATAAAAACAAAAACAAAACCTCACAGATACAGAGAACAGATTGGTGGTTGCCAGAGAGTGGGGGTGTAGGGGATGGGAAATTGGTTAAGATGGTCAAAAGATATAAACTTCCAGTTATAACCACTTATAAGGTAATGAGTTCTGGGAATGTAAGTACAATTACTACAGTTAACATCCTATTGTATATTTGAAAGTTGCTAAAAGAGTAGATCTTAAAGAACTTGAAGATCTTGTAATTATGTGAGGGTAATTAAAGTTGACTACATTTTTGTGGTGACCATTTCATAATATATACGTGTATTAAACCATTATGTTGTACACACTAAATTAATACAATGTTGCATGTCAATTATATCTAAATAAACCTGGGGGGAAGAGATTTACTTAAAAAAGCATACACAGTTGAAGCAAGATAGTTTATCTGTAAACATAATGTATACTAAAAAGATTCTTCAGAATAATGCATACTAAAAAGATTCTTCAGAATAATTAGCACTACAGACTATACAGTTAATCATTTATAAATGTATTATTTTTTAGAGCTTTGACAGTTCTTATTGAGATTTGGTGAGTCTGGAAAATTCTTTAAACTGGATAGAAACAGAGAAGGGGAGGGTGTGGAGACACTGCTGTTGCTCAATAGCACACAGGTCCTAATAATAGAAGCAGGCAGTGAAATGACAGAAGAAGGTATATGTTGTTTAATAATCTTTCATCAGGATCATCATAATCTTAGTATTGTGCTCCATTTAATTCTCAACAAAAACCTGTAGCAGAGGACGTTTCACATTTATTCATTAGAAAATTGTCTCTATCTCTAACTAAGCTGTAAAACTCTTAGAGAATATTGTATCTTTTATTCTTACTTCTTCTGTGATAGCACTTGTAGTGGTCATTCAAGAAATACTTGTAGATGTAATTGTTTATCAAACAACAAAAAGCTTGAGATTAAACTCTGAACTAAAGAATATTGAATAAAATTTCCTTTATTGAAGTTTTTTTT
>NC_048225.1:33096000-33096196 GCF_002007445.2 Ailuropoda melanoleuca
AAGTTGGTACAGCCACTCTGGAAAACAGCATGGAGGTCCCTTAAAAAGTTAAAAATTGAACTACCCTATGATCCAGCCATTGCACTGCTGCGTGTTTATCCCAAAGAGACAGATGTAGTGAAGAGAAGGGCCATATGCACCCTAATGTTCATAGCAGCATTGTCCACAATAGCTAAATCGTGGAAGGAGCCGAGAT
>NC_048225.1:33096305-33269274 GCF_002007445.2 Ailuropoda melanoleuca
ACGGCACTGGAGGAGATAATGCTAAGTGAAATAAGTCAAGCAGAGAAAGACAATTATCATATGGTTTCTCTCATCTATGGAACATAAGAACTAGGATGATCGGTAGGGGAAGAAAGGGATAAAGAAAGGGGGGCTAATCAGAAAGGGGAATGAACCATGAGAGACTATGGACTCTGAGAAACAAACTGAGGGCTTCAGAAGGGTGGGGGTTTGGGGGAATGGGATAGACTGGTGATGGGTAGTAAGGAGGGCACGTATTGCATGGTGTTATACGCAACTAATGAAGCATCGAATTTTGCATCGTAATCCGGGGATGTACTCTATGGTGACTAACATAATATAATAATAAAATAAAAAAATAAAAAATAAATAAATATGTTCACCAAAATCTAAAAAAAAAAATAAAAAAATAAAAAAAAAATCTTTGTGATTAAGGGAAGGAAGCAAGATGGCATAAGATTAGGGAGCCTTGTTTCATCTGGTCACTTGGATTTAGCTGGATAACTATCAAACCATTCTGGACACCCATGAATTCAGCCTGAGATGCAAGAAAATATATCTGGAACCCTAGAAGTAGAAAAGTGAGTTTTTTCTGCAAAGTAGGAGTTTCAGAGACATGAATCTTTCGGGACATATAGGAAGATAAATGGAGGGGTCAGGAAGCCTTCATAAGCTGGCTACCAAAAAGCGATATAGCCCTGGAGGACAAAATCAGAACCCTTAGAAATTGGCTCCAGTGAGAGACATCCCTCTCTGGAAGGGGGTCAAGGGATAAAAAGGGCAGAATTCTCGGTGGGTCAGTGTGGTTTCAGGATCCTAGGAGTCACAGAATGAACAGGGGTGCCTGAGCTGGTAGAGTGCCCAACCGGTGGAGCAGGGAATCTGCTTACTGTCAGTGAGACCAGTAAGGAATTCTCAGTTCTGGTCTCCATAAACCATGAGCTGGGCCAGTCGGGTGACTGCTCTCCCCCTGAGCACCCTGAAAAGAACTGGAATATGCTGACTATCAGCCAACCCCCAGGAGGGGTGAAACGGTTGTGCCCACAACTGGGCAACAGCTTTCAGGGCAGTGGTCCCAGAAAGGACAATGGGAGTGACACAAAGCTGTCCCCTGGGAGTGGCGGAGCAGGTACACGCAGGAACGCATGACCACCCTCAGCCCAGGAGCACACAAAGGACAGTGACACAGGTCCCTCAGACTCCCTCCCAGAAGATTGCTGTGGGGCCACACCATAAAGTCTTTGGAGTTTGGCACACACAAAGGTGAAGATTGTTTGTACTAAAGAGTTTGCTGAAGAGGGGGGACCGTGACTGTACAGCTCTGGGACTGGAGATTGGGGTTTGGCCATTTTTATTCTGATCCTCTCTAGAGACTAAAACTCCTGCTCAGGGGAAAATAGTATACAGAGCTCAAGGGTTTTTTTCATGATTCCTTCATCTTTCAGTCTAAAATTTTCCATTTCTTTCTTTTTTTTTTTAAATTTTTTTCCTGTTTCAACAAGTTTATTATTTTACCAATTCTGTTTTTATGTCACTTTTAACTTTATTTTTTACATCTATACTTTATAGATATATGTTTCATTTTTGGCATATATATATGTTTATATATATATATATATATGCAAAGCTATATAACTTTATATATAAGTTTTGCTTTCTTTATTTTGGTACTTAGTGTCTTCTAAAACACAGACCAAAATTCACTCAGAAACAAGCTGATCTCCCTGCTTTGTCCACACTGTGAGATTATATTCTCTCCCCCCCTTTTTTTTTCTTTTTCTTTTTTGTTCTGTTTTGCTTTGTTTTTGTTTGCTTTCCTATTTTGGTTTCCAACCACTTCAGATTTGCCTAGTGTGTATTTTGCTTGGGTCGTGGTTGATATTTTTGATTCTGCTTACTTGCTCACCCATTCTTCTCTGGGCAAAACGATTAGAAAGAGGAATTCACAACAAAAAAAAAGAACCAGAGGTAATGTTTTCTGCCACAGATCTAATTGACATGGATATAAATAAGATATCAGAGATGGAATCAGAATAACAATTATAAAGTTAATAGCTGGGCTTGAAAAAAGCATAAAGACAATAGAGAATCCCTTAATGCAGAAATGAGATCTAATCAGACTGAACTTAAAAATGCTATAACTGAGATAAAGTCTAAATTGGATCCTATAAAAGCTAGGGTGAATGAGGCAGAAGAGAGAGTAAGTGATCTAGAAGACAGTTTTATGGAAAGGAAGGAAGTTTAGGAAAAAAGAGAAAAATAACTAATAGCTCATGAAGAAAGACTTTGAGAAATTGATGATGCCCTGAAACAAACCAATGTCAGAATGACTGGTGTGCCTGAGGGCAAAGAGATAGAGAAAAAGGTTGGCCAGAAGGTATATTTGACAAATCATACCTGAGAACGTCCCTAATTTGGGGAAGGAAACAATCATTCATGTCCAAGAGGCAGAGAGGACCCCTCCCTAAATCAATAAAAATAGATCAACGCCCCAACATATAATAGTGAAGCTTGCAAATTTTAGAGAAAAAGGGAATCCTGAGAGCAGCCTTACCCACAGAGAGAGAAACATCAGACTAACATCAGACCTATCCACAAAAACCTGGCAGGCCATAATTGGCTGGCATGATATTTTCAGTGTACTAAAGGAGAAGAACATGAGCCAAGAATACTTTATCCAGCAAGGCTGTCATTCAGAATGGAAGGAGAGATAAAGAGTTTTCAGGGCAGAAAGACATTGAAAGAATATGGGACCACTAAGCCAGCCTTGCAAGAAATATTAAGGGGGATCCTGCATGTGAAAAGAGAGCTCAAGAATAACATAGACCAGAAAGTAACAAAGACAATCTACAGAAACAGGGACTTTACAGGCTATACAATGACACTAAATTCACATCTTTCAATAGTTACTCTGAATGAAAATGGGCTAAATGTTCCCATCAAAAGAGACAGGGTAGATAGCAGATTGGATAAGAAAGCAAGACTCATCCATATGCTGTCTACAAGAGACTCATTTTAGACCCAAAGACACCTCCAGACCAAAAAAGATGGGTTGGAAAACCATTTATCATGCCAATGGACCTGAAAAGAAAGTTGGGGTAGCAATCCTCATATCAGACAAATTAGATTTTAAGCCAAAGTAATGAAACCCATTGATAATAATACATTAATAGTAGAGGACTTCAACACCCCACTTATAGCAATGAAGAGATTATCTAAACAGAAGATCAACAAAGAAATGAGGGGTTTGAATTGCACATTGGGCCAGATGGACTGCACAGTTATATACAGAATATTCCATCCTAAAACAACAAAATACCCATTCTTCTCAAATGCATATGGAAAATTCTCCAGAATAGATCACATACTGGGTCACAAATCAGGTCTCAAATGATACCAAAAGATTGAGATTATTGCCTGCATATTTTCAGACCGCAATGCTTTGAAACTTGAACCCAATCACAAGAGGAAATTTGTAAGGAATTTGAACATTTGGACGTTAAAGAGCATCCTACTAAAGAATGAATGTGTCTACCAGGAAATTAAATAAGAACTTAAAAAATTCATAGAAACCAATGAGAATGAAAATACATCTGTTCAAAACCTTAGGGATACATCAAAGGCCGTTCTAAGAGAGAAGTACATTGCAATACAAACCTCTCTCAAAAAATTAGAAAAATCTCAAAAACACAAGATAACATTACACCTAAAGGAGCTGAAGAAAGAACAGCAAATAAAGCCTAAATCAAACAAGAGAAGAGAAATAATAAAATTAGAGCAGAAATCAATGAAATTGAAACCAAAAGAATAGTAGATAGATTAATGAAACTATAAGCTGGTTCCTGAAAGAATAAAATCAATAATCTCTGTACAGACTTATCCAAAAGAAAAGATAAAGGACCCAAATTAATAAAATCATGAATGAAAGAGGAGAGATCATGAACAACACCAAGGAAGTACCGATTATGTTAAGAACATATTATAGCAACTATATGCAAACAAATTAGGCAATCTGGAAGAAATGGATGCCTTCCTGGATAGTTATAAACTACCAAAACTGAAACAGGAAATATAGAAAACTTGAGCACACCCATAACCAGAAAGTAATTGAAGCAGTAATCAAAAATCTCCCAGGGCCAGAGGCTTCCCAGAGGAATTCTACCAAACATTTAAAGAAGAAACAATACCTATCCTACTGAAGCTGTTTCAAAAAAATAGAAATGGAAGGAAAACTTCCAAACTCATTCTATGAGGCTAGCATTTTACCTTGATCCCAAAATAAGACAAAGACCCCATCAAAAAGGAGAATTAAAGACCAACATCACTGATGAATATGGATGCCAAAATACTCACTAAGATATAGGCAATAGGATCCAAAAGTACATTAAAAGGATTATTCACCATAACCAAGTGGGATTTACTCCGGGGTTGCAAGCTTGGTTCAACATCCACAAATCAATCAGTATGATAGATCACATTAATAAGAGAAACGAAAAGAACCATATGATCCTTTCAATTGATGGAGAAAAATAATTTGACAAAGTATAGCATTCTTTCTTGATTAAAACTCTTCAAAGTTCAGGGACACAGGGAACAAACCTCAATATCATAAAACCATCTATGAAAAGCCCACAACAAATATCATTCTCAATGGGGAAAAAATGAGAGCTTTTCCCTTAAGGTCAGGGATACTGCAGGGATGCCTACTCTCACCACTATTGTTCAACATAGTACTAGAAGTCCTAGCCTCAGCAATCAGACAACAAAGAGAAATAAAAGGCATTCAAATTGGCAAAGAAGTCAAACTCTCATTCGTCACAGATGACATGATACTTTATGTTGAAAACCCAAAATTCTCCACCTCAAAAATTGCTAAAACTCATACAGGAATTCAGCAAAGTGGCAGGATATAAAATCAATGCACAGAAATCAATGCACTATCAATGTGACTGAAGAAAGAGAAATTAAGGAATTTATCCCATTTACAATTGTGCCAAAAACCATAAGATACCTAAGAATAAACCTAACCAAAGAGGTAAAGGATTTGTATTCTAAAAACTACAAAGCACTTATGAAAGAAGTTGAGGAAGACACAAAGAAATGGAACAACATTCCATGTTCATGGGTTGGAGGAATAAACATTGAGAAAATGTCTATGATACTCAGAGCAATCTACACATTCAATGTAATCCCTACCAAAATATCATCAACTTTTTTCACAGAGCTGGAACAAATCCTAAAATTTGTGTGGAACCAGAAAAGACCCCACATAGCCAAGGGAATGTTGAAAAAGAAAATGAAAAATCATCACAATTCCTGGACTTTAAGCTATATTACAAAGCTGTGATCATCAAGACAGCATGGTACTGGCACAAAAACAGACACATAGATCAATGGAACAGAAGAGAGAACCCAGAAATGGATCCTCAACTCTATGGGCAACTAATCTTCAACAAAGCAGGAAAGAATAGCCAAGGGGGGGTGGAGACAGTGTCTTCAACAAATGGTGTTGGGAAAATTGGAAAGCCACATGCAACAGAATGAAACTGGACCATTTTCTTGCACCATACACAAAAACGGAATAAAAATGGATGAAAGGCCTAAATGTAAGACAGGAATCCATCAAAATCCTTGAGGAGAACACAGGCAGCAACCTCTTCAACTTCAGCCACAGAAACTTCTTCCTAGACAAATCATCAAAGGCAAGGGAAGCAAGGGCAAAAATGAACTATTGGGACTTCATCAAGATAAAAAGCTTTTGCACAGCAAAGGGAACAGTAAACAAAACTAAAAGACAACTGAAAAAATTGGAGAAGATAGTTGCAAATGATGTATAAGATAAAGGGCTGGTATCCAAAATCTATAAAGAAATTATCAAGCTCAACATCCAAAGAACAAATAATCCAATCAAGAAATGGGCAGAATACATGAACAGACATTTCTCCAAAGAAGACATCATAATTAATTCTTTAGCAACAAATTCAGAGAGTTTTTTCTTTTGGGGGGGATACATGAAAAAAGTTTACAAAATGTGCAAAAAGCCTGGCTTTGAGCCATAAATTGGAATGGCTTTAGGTTTTTTTATATTTCACTACAAAATACCTTGTTATCTAACTTGTAACATTTTTTATATATTTTGATATAAAAATTCATAACTTTGAATCCAAATATATATGGTACAGGAAACTATAGAATTCTCACTTTATATAAACAGGAGAGAATACCACCCAAAATTTGGTTCAGATGTCAAGACACTACACACACCAGGAAGAATGAAAAGGTTTATCACTTCTGTAATTGAGGCTTTTCTGGGGAGATCAAAGCAATCCCCCCAAAACAGCTCTGAAAAGTCTTGAGAAAGATGATTGGCTTGTGATTTTTATTGTGGTTAGATTGGTTATCTGGTTATAGTTTCCCACTATGTGGAGAAAACCCAATTTCAATAGGACAGAACAAGCCACCCAAATGCAGAGAAAATTCATTGTATGAAAGAGTTGCTAAGGAGAAGGACAGGGTCTATTGGTACTTAAATATGCAAAGTTAATTGTTTTTGAAGTCAAGTTTTCATTTCTTCACTTTGTGAAAAGGTTCTCACCCCTTAAACTTTTTTAAAATATATTTTTAAAAGATTTTATTTATTTATGTGATAGAGAGACAGCCAGCAAGAGAGGGAACACATCAGGGGGAGTGGGAGAGGAAGAAGCAGGCTCCCAGCGGAGGAGCCTGATGTGGGATTTGATCCCGGAATGCCGGGAGCACGCCCTGAGCCGAAGGCAAACTCTTAACGACTGCGCTACCCAGGCGCTCCTCACCCCTTAAACTTTGACATGTTCATGTTTAACACAAATCTAAAGTGAGATGTTTACATCACTAAAGAATCTGCATGTTTTAGGGGCACCTGGGTGGCTTAGTTGGTTAAGTGCCTTCAGCTTAGGTCATGATCCTGGAGTCCTGAACCTCCCCCCTCACGTGCTCTCTCTCTCTCATTCTCTCTCTCTCAAAAAAACAAATAAAATCTTAAAAAAAAAGAATCTATCATGTTTTTTACCATTTATCTATAGTGTCTTATTTCTTGTGTACTTGATTGAAAATAAATTTGGTTCAATAAGTCTTAATGAAAAAGCATAAACTATTATTCTCTTACTGTTCAAATCTGAAAGAAAATAAAATATAAAATAATAGAGACAACTTTTCTGTTTCTTATTGTTTTCAAATAGTGTTTTCATATCAGAATATTAATTTTTTTTTGCAAGGTATACTTACCATGCTTTTTATTTGAAACTTAAGCAAACTCTCTGAAGAATGACACTTTCAATTATTCTTTTTTGCACTGCTTGAAATCATGACCCTGAGATCAAGACCTAAGCTGAGATCAAAAGTCAGATGCTTAGCTGAGTGAGCCACTAGGCACCCTAGTATTTTGTACTTTTAGTATATCCCCAGTCTAAGAAGCAGTATGTCAAGACTTGTTTGAGGGTGTACGTACAAGGTTAGGAAAGAATTACTAGAATTTTCTAGAAGTATTAGTTTTTCTAAGAGAAAAGAAATAGGAAAACATGGGCAAATACAGATCAAAATTGGCCAAATAGCTTAAAAAAGTGATTTCATAATTATCTAAAATAAGATTACAAATAAAATTGGCAAATATTGAGAATTAATATTATCAATAATTATGTTAACATGTAGTAAAATATTTAGATTTATGAATTTAACTAAACATTTAGGGAATGTTATATTTATTTATAGAAAAATAAAGTTGAAATAGCTTTTAGCACAAATTTAGGACATGAAAATATATCAAGTTAAATCACAGAGATTATATGGAGTAAAGAATGCATGGTTTCACGTATTTAAAATCTGAACTAGATTAATGTGGACAAAAAAAATGTGCAGTTAGAAAAGAGTATTTTAAATTATTACTAAAATGGGAAAATTTTGTTTTTACTTATTTATATGTGAAAAAATAAAATGAGTAAAAAAGAAAACTGAGGGGGCACCTGGGTGGCTCAGTTGGTTAAGTGTCTGTCTTCAGCTCAGGTCATGATCCCATGGTCCTGGAATCAAGCCCTGTGCTGGGATCCCTGCTCAGCAGCAGGTCTTCTTCTCCCTCTCCTTCTGTGATCTCTCTCACTTTTACTCTCTCTCAAATAAATAAATGAAATCTTTAAAAAAAAAAAAAGAAAGAAAGAAAGAAAGAAAAAAGAAAAATGAGGTATTGTAACACAAGATTCTACTTAAAAGTGGAAATAGCAATTTTATAATTATCCTAATATTTTAATGAAAGATCTAACTTATAAATAGGTGCATTAAGATAAATTTTATGTTGTTTTTCTTTACATCCTTCTCCCCCCAAATTAATTGTGAGGGTCCTACAGGCACCAGGATTATTTTCTATATTTAAATGTATGCATAGTTTATGATATAATGAAATAAGAGCAAGTTAATAATTTTCACTGACTTCTCTCATCACCAAATTTTTGCCATCTAACTACTGGTAGTAATGAATGAATGAAAATACTAAGCTGTAGAAGAGTGACTTTTAGTAAAATGATCACTGAGTAGATCCAAGAACCCAATGGACCAACTGTATGCTGAATTTGTGGCCAAGACTCCATTTACTATTTAACCTCAATTTTTCCCACTCAAACAACTGAACCATGTGATGTGTTAGGATTTGAGCATCAACAGCAAGTCAGACCCTTCATCCAATAGTCTTCAAATTATTATTATCACCATTCCTCAATGTAGGGTTGTCAAGAACTATGAGCAGGACCAATTGTATGGACATGTGACCTGTACAGTCACACAAAGCCTATGATCAGAGGGTCCTACACTTCATTCAATGCTCTGCTCTTTTTCTTGAAATGTTAATACTTTTAGAACACTGGTTTCTTCACATTTATTTAGCTTTGGACCCCACAAATTCCCTATTCAGTTTTGTCTGTTGGTCCCTTTAAGGTAAGACAAGATGAATAAAACTGTACATATTTTCCATGATGTCTCAAGGACTGATATATTCCAAGAATCTAGTTACTTTTTCAATCAGCAGCAGATTCAGTGTCTGAAAACTGATTCATGTCTGAAAACTGGACAAAAGATCCTGAGTTTTTATTATGTTTTATTATCTATATTTATCTATAACTATCATCTATCTATTATCTGTTATCTATTATCTATCTATCATCTATTATCTATCATCAATCTACTCATACCATAACACCATAGGCATCTAATAATGTTGTGTTCTGTTAACCATCATCAAGACCCTCTAAAGATAAAATCTACTTGGTTATCATAATTCCAATTTCCCTGCCTTCTAGCATCTGGCCTCTATTGCATAATGGTTCCATCATCTCAATTATAATCAATAAACCACTTTCCATGACCACTTCTCATTACATCAATTTTAGCCTCCAGAAGAGAGAAACCACTGAATTTTGTAGTGATGCTTGTATGTCTCTCATCAGCAAATTTCTGATGTTTTTTTTGACTATTGCATCCTCTGGGTTTTTCTATGGATCGTGACTCTCTAGTGGATATTCTGGTCTTATAGAATGGGTAGTTAGTCTGGGTACTCCAAGAAACAACACCAAGACCAAATTAAACATGCAGGTATTTTATCGTGGAAAATGCCTCTGTAAGAGTAAATGGGGATGGGATTTTAGAAGGTAGGAAGCTGACAGAACAGATGCAGATCTGGGCCTGAGTGAAGGAAAGAAGAAAATAATGTTGGATGGAAATGTCCTTCACTGTCATGCAGTCTCAGAAAATTTTGACAAGACTCTGGGATCTTCAAGCCAAATCAGCCATTAGAGCAATCTTTCAGGAATGGGCCTACCTCTGTGTCCCATTTGGTCATTGGCTGGCAGCAGTCTCTTTCAAGTGCAGCCTTAGTGTAAACACGGAGATGAATTTCAAAGCGTAGCACCTAGGAATGTTATCAATTATAACCCCCAAATTTTGAGGCCTATGATACATATTCTCATGGCCATCTCAGTCAATTTTTTTACACAAGGCATATCTTCTCTGCACAATTTCAAGAATCAGCTCTTCCATGGTTTCTATGGGCCTTTCTTCCTAAAGGGAAACTCAGAAGTGGTATGAACTATTGTCTCCATCCCTGCAGTTGATCTCAGGACCACCGCTTGTACTCATATTCTTTCTCTTCCACACTCTATTCTAAACTTCCTCACCCTCAGATAATAGGTTAGTTGGTGGCTTATTTGACAATATGATCCAAATCTTCATTCCTAAAGCATCTGAACCCTTTAAATCATGTTTTCTCAGTTTGAAGTTACTGCATGTGTCTATTGACATTTACTATGAAGCATGGGAATGTCAGGATGCACCCAAAGGGATCATCTGGATTCAAAACATATTCCTTTTTGCCCTCAATGTGAAAATCAAGCCTCCTTTGTACTGTTGACCATGGTCAATTAACTTTGCCAATATAGTGATACCTCTTCTTGTCTGCTGGTTTCTGGGTACAAGAAATTCATAGTGAACTGGTAGCAACTGGAGCATGTAGTTTCAATGTGAATTTTTCTGTGTTGCCTCACAAGTGTGTACTCCCTTTTGGGTCCAGAAACTCCATTCCTACAGGGTCCAGACTTGTGGTGATAGGATACAAAAATTCTCCAGTGAGTTACTGAAAATGATGTTAAGTGGGGAATGTTTCTACTCATTGGTTCTTTGCCCCATATATGCTTCTTCTTGGGGATACACCACCACATGAGAATCTGAATTCATAAATGCATTGTGACCTAAAAGCACTTCATAAATCCTGAGTGCTTTCTCTGAGCTTTATTTCAATTGCACAATTAGAAGGTCATCCCAGTTTTCAATAAGGCCAGTTGCCTCAGGGTGCTGCAGCATGTCAAAGGACCAGTTGATTTCACACCCACACTTCTCTTGCTGTGAAGAGGTTCCCTGACTGAATGTTATGCAGTGTAAAATGCTGTAAGTACTTTAATAATAATTTTGGTTGAAGCTCTGCCAATTGGAAAGGAAATATATACTAGGAACAGGTATCTATTCCTACTAAAATGAATTGTTGACCCTTTTGTAGACACTTTTTGCATGGGTGCATTGTGTCACTTTTGTAGTGGCTGATGAAAAGACTGGCTCATTTCACTTTATCTATTTGGCTGCTTAGTGCTTTCTCTGTGGTGTATACTATCATGAAGATATTAAGGTGCAATACTAAAATATTTATACTTTGTGCCCATTCCCACATGTTTATCTAAATGACTCTATACAGACCTCCTTGTCTTTAATCTTGCAACCTTGTCTTTCCCAGATGCCTGAACAGTTAGTCAGGCATTTGGTCACTGCTCAGCCCAGATTTTGTCATTACAGATGTGCTTTGGGTGATCATGATGTCACCTGTGAAATTTACCCACTCCAATTATTAAATCCTAAGTTTGGTGTTCAGTTTCTTTTTCCTCTTTTTATAAATTACCCAAGAAAGACTCGCCTTCTAATTACTTTACAGTTGTTTGTTAAGCTTTTTATTGTCTTTATGTAGAGCATCAATACAACTTGACAACAGCCCCCTTATTCTATTCTCCTTTAATGTAACTTCATTATCTCCTCCTCCTCTCATTCTTGCATCCCCATATTTTCCCAGTGCCTGTATCATTACACAGACAGAGGTCTTCTTTTTTCTTGGGACATTCCCTCAAACCACGGCCTGTGAAAGCTTTAGCAGTTGAGCTGCCACTTTCCTACCTCACATAACTCCTCACATATTGTCCTCATTGTGAGGCAGATGCATCACCAAGGCCTGGAATTCTATCTTACTCTCTGAACTTCTGTGTCAGAGTTGTCCTCTGGAAAGGAGATGCTGAAATAGAGTTAAGAGTACACAAGATTTACTAGGGATTATACCTGGAAAAAAGAAAAGGGAGAAAGCAAGTTTGGCAGGAGGAGCTGTTGGGTCATGAATAGATCTGATATAGTCTCTGCTAGATGAAAGGAGAACTTTGCATCAAAGACTGCTCATAAAAGGAGTGTCACATTTGCCTTTATGCCCAGGTGCTTGTACTTCAGTCCTTCTTGGTCACTGGCTAGGGCCACCCCTAGAAGAGTGCAATCTACACTCAAAAGCAGAGGTAAACCAAATTGGGTAAGAGGCTGTTGACTAGATACATTCTTCCCAGTTGGTTAAAAAGGCCCTTCTCAAAGAAGGATTTGGTCAATGAATTTCTGTCTGCTATAAGTAAACTGTCACAGTTTATATGGCCAGGAAGTGGAGAATCCTCAGAAGTTTAACAAAATGCTTGCTAACTCTGATATTCATATGAATAAATAACCAATACAAAAAAAAAAAAAACCCTCATAAAGTAAGCCTGGTTTGACACTTGTGTTCAAAATCCAATATTTATTTAATCTATGGATGCTTTTAACCAATTATGTGCTGTCAGCCTGATAAAATTATAACTTGTCTTAGAATAAATTTCCCATTTCATTCTAAATATGTAATAACATATTGTAGCTTTAGAAAATATAACAAAATGGTGTAGCCCCAAGATGATTATATTTTCTGGTAAACAATTGGCATGCATTATTATAAATCATCTGTGTTTTTCAACAAAAAAGCATTCTTAGGACAATAAATCAATGTTTGGAAAAATAATTGGAAAATTTCAATTTTTTTATTTATAGTAAACTTAAATATTCATTCTCCTTTGTTCTCACCATTTTTTAAGAGGTTACTATTTCATATAGTTTCACCAACATATAAATTTATGAATTTGTACATTGTAAAATATAAATGATTATAATTATTCACTAATTATTTTCAATCTTTATTATCGCAGTCAAAACTTTTTAAATAAATTACATATAATTTTTAATGCTTCGGTTTTTTCCATTTATTAAATGCAGGTAATAAACCTCCCTCTCAATACTGCTGAGCTCTACGCTGGGATCACTATGTCCTACATATAACATTTTAATGTGCCTGTTTTACTTCCTATCCATTTCTCTTTCATATAAGCATGAGTCCTTAGATTTGGCAATATAGACTGGAGAGAATGAAGGTAAGTAATTTTAAGAAACTCTGTAGCATCACTCTTTACTTCTTTTCTGTCCACTGCTTATGTGCATAGTATGAGACTTGGGGTTAAAAGAGAAGAATAATGAAGTTTAAAGGTTTTATAAGAATTGTTGGTTTGGCATTATTTATTGCTATTGTACTGGATATTGTATTGTCTGGGTAATTAAATAAAGAATGTTTCATCTTCCTTTCCTTTAGTCAAGATGTTTCAATCCACTGTAAGCACATCATTATGATTCTGAAGCTATCTTCTAGGAAAGGATTTTTTTTTAAGGCAACATATAAAATACAGCAGTTAAGAAAAAAGAAAGGAAAGAAATTCCAACTGTCTTCAAGATATGTCTTGAAGCAGATAGATATGCAATATGAAGTTTTACTGGATCTATTTTTTATGACCTGTTTAAAAATACATTTTAGCTTACTAGTAAAAATTTGGTCATTTTTTAAAGAAATGTAACAAGTGATAAGTGATCTTTGGTCTTAATAAACTTTACTATTTTAAGACAGAAATGTGCAATTTCCAAATAAATAATGTATCTTTATTTAAAAATTTGATTTATTTCTCTACTCAACAATTTATTCCTGCTCTGTGTTGACCTACATTAATTGACACAATGCCAATAAAACTGATTTTTGTTTCAGAATTTAACTATAGATTATATGGTATTTATTTGTTATTTGTGTGTACTTACAGAACCAAATGACTTTTTATTTGGTCTAAAGTAAAGTATTTATTTAATTAAATAAAAGGGATTAAATAAAAATAAAAATAGGTCAATTACAATGTTCAAGATCCTAAGTTATATGCTGAGAGTATTAATATGGACAAGACCAAACGTCTATCCTGGAAAGACCTACAATCAATCAGAGGAAGTGGATATATAACTAAGGAGAGTAAATTATAAAAATCTTAAGTTTTGGTGGCAAATGCACCTTATATTAAATTCTTGTTTACTATTAATCATCTCTGTGATTTTGAGCAGGTTTATTCAACTCTCTAAGCCTCATTTTACCATCTGCAAAATTGACATAATGCATTGGTCCATATGTGCAGAATTACTACTGACTTAAATGAGATTATTTATTTAAAATGGCTACTGCCTGCCTGGTACAATTGTAGGCTCTCAGCAAGTGCCGTATTGTCCCTAGACTACAACATAATAATATAATATACAATTTCTATAACAAAATACTGCAAATGCTGCTGAGGTGCAGAGAAGGGAATAAATGATTCATCATTAGGGTGATAGGAAAGTCTTCATAGTAGAAATACAACTTTGGAAGTTGGAAAATGGGTTAAAGAGGTTTCAGAAAGAGAGTATGGTTGGAAGCAACAAGTCAGGGGGTAAATAAAATTATGAAGAATCAGTGTGGCAGTGTTTCTTGGGCAGGTAATGAGAGACAAGACAGAAAAGGCTAATTACTGACTGGACTGCCAATAATGACAGTCATTTAGAAAGCCTCTGAGTGAATCAGAATAAAATATCTAATTCTAATGAGATTTTAAGTTTGATCAATAGCAAGCCATGTTTCTCATCACTTCAGTGATCAGCTATCTCTATTGTTCTTCCATTGGACAAGCCTGGTCTTATTTCTTCTGCTACCTCATCCTCTCTACTTCCTTCTATGTCAACTTTCCTCTGTGCCTTCTGGTAGTCAATTACACCTAAACAAATTGCTTTATATACTCACAATAGCCATTCAGCCCTCTAAAACTCATGCTTATTAGATACTTATATGTTCAACTTCAGTACTCTTTTTTTAAAAAGAGTATTATTTATTTATTTTTCAGAGAGAGGGAGAGAGAGCACATGCATACACACAGGCAGGGGGAACAGCAGGCAGAGGGAGAAGCAGGTTCCCTACTGAGCAGGGGGCCTGATGTGGGACTCTATCCCAGGACCCTGGGCTCATGACTTGAGCTGAAGGCAGAGGCTTAACCAACTGAGACATCCAGGTGTCCCAACTCCAGTACTCTTTGACTTCAGTTTAAATAAGCAACATAATGCATGGACACACTTTAGGCTTGATCTTTTCATTGATAAACATTAAAGTGCATTTGAATATTTTAACCCCACTGTTTGGATGATTAATGAGTAATATATTTAAAAACATATATGCAGATACTCCTGAAAGTCTACAGAATTTAAAAGAAGCAGGGGTGCCTGGGTAGCTCAATCAGTTGTGTCCAACTCTTGATCTCAGCTCAGGTCTTGATCTCAGAGTTTTGAGTTCAAGCCCTGCATTGGGCTCCATGCTGGGCATGGAACCTACTTAAAAAAAGAAAAAGAGAAAAAGAACAAAAAGTATACTACCTGACAATTTGATAAATTTCCTTCCAGATAGTTTTGGTGTTCTCTTTTATACCTAACCTAAATAATATAACAAAATACATTATGATATAATTTTATTTGTGTAACTTTAATTTTCATACATTTATATCATATTTTTATTAAGAATTGAATTATATGAAACATACCAGTTGTGACCTGATTTTCCATTTAATGATTTTCTTAAAGATTTTATTTATTTATTTGTCAGAGAGAGAGAGAGAGAGCGCACAAGTGGGGGGGGAAGAAGGAAAAGCAGACTCTCTGCTGAGTGGGAGCCCTATGCAGGGCTGAATCCTAGGATCCTGAGATCATGACCTGAGCTGAAGGCAGATGCTTAACCAGGTGCTCCCTAATGATTTTTTTTGAAACATATTTTTGTGTCAATGAACATAGATTTACAGTATCATTTAAAAAGCTACATAATTTCCCATTCTTTTTATATACCATAATATAGCAAGTGTTCAGGTAAATTAATTCCATTGTTTAAAAATTCATACAAAATTGGGTCACAATCCCTACCTGTATTTCTCAGTGAATATCTATTCTTATATATACAAATCCAACAAGTTTCCTCAAATTCACGTGGTTGTAATTTTCTGCAATGAATATAAACAAAAAATGCTCAAGTCCATGAAAACCAATATTGTTATTTTATAAATGGTGACAGCTTTAAATAATATATTGCAATTCTAAGATTTTTTATGATCCTGAGCACCTGTTTACTATCTCAGAGAATGGTATGTATTTGGAATATTTTTTTAATTATTTGTTTTTAAATTCTGATAATAGAAATACAAATCGCTGGACCACATGCAAAAAGATTGATAAAATATTGAAATTATAAAGTGATTTAATAGAAAAACCAAACTATTAGTTTGAGATAAAACTCTATTAAATATGCAACTGGAAGGGGCCTGTGGGTGGCTCAGGGGGCTAAGCATCTGCCTTTGGCTCAGGTCATGGTCCCAGCGTCCTGGGAAAGAACTTTACATCAGGTTCCCTGCTTAGTGGGGAGCCTGCTTCTCCCTCTCCTTCTGCTGCTGCCCCTGCTTGTGCTCTCTCTCCATGTCAAATAAATAAAACCTGAAAAAAAAATGCAACTGGCAATAAAAACAAAGAAACAATACTTAAAATGAAGAGTAATAACTTATAGAATTAATCCAGTTAAAGTACTGAATATGAGTATTTATGTGTAGTCAATGTATCATTAAGTAAAAATTCAGATTAAAAAAAGCAGAGATTCCAACAGGGCCTTAAAAGTACAAGCTTATTTAACTCATATAAGAAATATAAAGTTTAGCCAGTCCAGAGATACTATAGTTGATGAAGTGTATCATCAAAGACTTAGATTTCTTCTGTCTTTTTGTTCCATTATGCATATAACTTAGTTTTTGTCCTTGGAGAATGTAAATGGAATAAGTGGAGGAGTAGAATTTGTATTATGAAAGGAAAAAGTTCCCCTAAAATGCCTAGCAGACTTCTGATTATATTTCATTGGTCAGAAATGTGTCACATGGGTCATTCTTACCTGAAAAGGAGGCTGGGAGGACAAATAGGTTTAGCTGGGTGTGTTTTCATACCCAATCAAAACCAAGGTTCTCCTAGCAAATGAAAGAAATAAATGTGTGTAACAAACTAGAATAGCTCTATTTCTAGAAAATAAATTGAATTTAAAAAAAAATTTATTACTGAATTCTGCCCAAAACTTTATTTTTTTAAAGTTTTATGTTATTTTATTTTATTATTTTATTTTATTATTATTTTTATTATGTTAGTCATCATACAGTACTTCATTAGTTTTTGATATAGTGGTCCATGATTCATTGTTTGTGTACAACTGTTAGTTAAAATATTTTCACAAAGAAAATTTTATACTCAGATGGCTTTACTGGTAAATTATACTAAATGTTTAAGGATAAATTACCAATTTTATAAAATCTCCTTCAGAATATTGAAGAGAAGGGATTATACAACTAATCCTATGAGGATAGACTTATCCTGATATTAACAGCAGGCACAAACATTACAACTACAGAATAGTATGGAACAATATTCCTCATAAACATAGATGAAAAAATTCTAATTTTTAGAAAATTAAATCCAACAATATAAGAAAATATCCTAAATCTTTGTCAATTTGGGCTTATCCCAGGAATTCAAAGTGAAAGTCTGAATACTTATCCTAAAAGATAAGAAACAAAGCAACGATGACTGTTCTCAACACTTCTATTTACTATCATAGAGGAATTTCTAGCCAATGCAATAAGATAGATGGTAGATAGATAGATGATAGATAGATAGATGATGATGATAGATAGATGATAGATAGATAGATAGATAGATAGATAGATAGATAGATAGATAGATGATAGATAGATGATAGATAGATGATAGATGATAGATAGATAGATAGATGATAGATAAATTGGAAACAAAAAAGACATAAGAAAGAAATAAGGCATAAAAATAAATAAAACATGGCCATCTATGTACAAAATTCTATGAAATCTCCAAATTAGCTATTAGACCTAGTAAGTGATTTTATCAGGGTTGCAGGCCACAAGAACAACTACAAAAAGTAATTGTGTTTCTATATTCTAACAGTGATCCCTAACAACTTGAAAGAAAAAATAAAAATTAAAAAAATACAAATTACAATAGCATGAACAAATATGAAATCTTAAAAGATAAAACTGACAGAGTAAATGAAAGAACTGTACAACTGAAAGCTGCAAAACATTACTGAGAGAAATTAAAGAATACATAAATGGAGGGACACGTGGTACTTATGAATCAGAAGACTTGCCATTTTTAAGATGTCAAATTCTTCCCAAATTGATCTACACTTTTTTTTAAGATTCTATTTGTTTATTTGAGAGAGAGAGAGAGAGAACAAGTGGGCAGAGTGACAGAGAGAGGGCGAGAAGCAGGCTTCCCACAGAGCAGGGAGCCTGATGTGGGGCCTAATCTCAGGACCCTGGGATCATGACGTGAGTCAAAGGCAGATGCTTAACTAACTGAGGCAACCAGGCACCTCTAAACCTACAGTTTTAACTCAATTTCTATAAAAATTATGGCAGGATTCTTTTGAAATTTATAAGCCCAATCTAAAATTTGTATCAATATATAACGTATCTAGGACAATCTAAATAACTTATTAATAAGAACAGTGTTGGAACATACATTACCTCACTTTAAGACTTTTCAAAGCTGTAATAATAAACAAAAGTGTGGTATTAGAGTCAGACAATTTGATTAATGGACCAAATACCAATCTTCAGTATGAAACCTGATGAATCTCAGAGATAATTTCTTAAAGATCCACATTGTAGAGACAATTCAAATAGCAAGAAAATGAGAAAAATTCAAAAAGCAATAGTGTAAAGAGTTGGTATGGGTAGACACAATTACTTTTAAAATGACCATTAGACTAAATGCCTTTTATTTACAACTTCAAGTTAGTAGAGATGAACAACTAAAATGAGGGAGAAAAAATAATATGACAATATCACTACTCTCCAAAACAGATGATAGATGAAGATAAACATAGAAAAAATCAGACACATAAAAATATGAATGAAATATTATAAGAAACTTCAAGTAGATCAGTTATCAGAATAAACGGTTAAACACTCCAGTTAAGAGAAAGAGGCTATTTCCAAAAGTTTAAAAATCTAATTATGGGGCACCTGGATGGTTCAGTCTGTTAAGCATCCAACCACTGGTTTGGCTCAGGTCATGATCTCAGGTTCATGATACGGAGACACAGGTCAGGCTCCGCGCTCAGTGGGAAGTCTGCTTGAAATTCTCTCTCTCCCTTTCCCTCTGCCCTTATCCCACTCGCTAAATAAATAAATAAATAAATCTTTTAAAAAAAGAAATAATTAAAAATCAAATTATATGTTATTTATAAAGAAAACATTTTATTCACATACTAGATAAAATTTAAATCCACAAGAAATATATAAAAATTTAAAACTCTACTAAAACAAGAATTTAGCATGTAAAACATACAGATAATACATAGTGAACAATTTTAAAACACTTCTCTGTAATGGATAGATTTATTAGCCCAAAAGTTAATTTGTTTATCCATTTACCTGTTGAATATTTGAGTTGTTTCTACTTTGGGGCTATTACAAATAAAGCTGCTATGAAAATCCATGTATAAATTTTGAGTGAGCATATGCTTTCATTATTATTATTTATTGTTATTATTTTATTATTATTATTAAAAATTCTAAACCATCTTTTTTATTATAATACTATTTTTTATTATATTATGTTAGTCACCATAAGTACACCCTGATTTTTGATGTAATTCCATAATTCATTAGTTGCGTATAACACCCAGTGCATCATGCAATATGTGCCCTCCTTACTACCCATCACCGGCCTATCCCACTCCTCCACCCCCCTCACCTATGAAGCCCTCAGTTTGTTTCTCAGAGTCCACAGTCTCTCATGCTTCATTCCCTCTTCTGATTACCCCCCCTTTCTTTATCCCTTTCTTCTCCTACCGATCTTCCTAGTTCTCATGTTCCATAGATGAGAGAAACCATATAATTGTCTTTCTCTGCTTGACTTATTTTACTTAGCATAATCTCCTCCAGTGCCGTCCATGTTGCAGTAAATGTTGACAAATCGTTCTTTTTGATAGCTGAGTAATATTCCATTGTATATATGGACCACAGCTTCTTAATCCAGTCATCTATTGAAGAGCATCTCGGCTCCTTCCATGATTTAGCTATCGTGGACAATTCTGCTATGAACATTGGGGTGCATATGGCCCTTCTCTTCACTACGTCTGTCTCTTTGGGGTAAATACCCAGTAGTGCAATTGCTGGATCCTAGGGTAGCTCAATTTTTAACTTTTGAAGGGACCTCCACACTATTTTCCAGAGTGGCTGTACCAACCTGCATTCCCAACAACAATGTAGGAGGGATCCACTTTCTCCACATCTTCTCCAACAATTGTTGTTTCTTGCCTTGTCAATTTTTGCCATTCTAACTGGCGTAAGGTGGTATCTTAGTCTGGTTTTGATTTGAATTTCCTGGATGGCTAATGATTTTGAACATTTTTTCATGTGTCTGTTAGCCATTTGTATGTCATCATTGGAAAAGTGTCTATTGATATCTTCTGCCCATTTTATGATTTGTTTATTTGTTTCTTGTGTATTGAGTTTGAGAAGTTCTTTGTAGATCTTGGATACCAGAAAAGACCACAAATTGCCAAGGAAGTGCTGAAAAGGAAAAACAAAGCTGGGGGCATCACAATGCCAGATTTCAAGCTGTATTACAAAGCTGTGATCACAAAGACAGCATGGTACTGGCACAAAAACAGACTCATAGACCAATGGAACAGAATAGAGAACCCAGAAATGGACCCTCGGCTCTTTGGGCAACTAATCTTTGAGAAAGCAGGAAAAAACATCCAGTGGAAAAAAGACAGTCTCTTCAATAAATGGTGCTGGGAAAATTGGACAGCCACATGCAAAAGAATGAAACTTGACCGCTCTCTCACACCATACACAAAAATAAACTCCAAATGGATGAAAGACCTCCATGTGAGGCAGGAATCCATCAAAATCCTAGAGGTGAGCATAGGCAGCAACCTCTACATCGGCCACAGCAACATTTTTCATGACACATCTCCAAAGGCAAGAGAAACAAAAGATAAAATGAACTTGTGGGACTTCATCAAGATAAAAAGCTTCTGCACAGCCAAGGAAACACTCAAAAAAACTAAGAGGCAGCCCACGGAATGGGAGAAGATATTTGCAAATGACACTACAGATAAAAATTCTAAAACTTCTTATCTTGACACTTAAAAGCCACAGGATAAATATGTTTAGATCAGTTTAAGTAAGTTAAATCAGCTTTAAAAGTTTTGTTAAGTGGCAACTTGAGGAAAGAAATCAGGCCTACCTGATTCAAAAGCCAAGTGTCTTCCATTGGGGAAATCACTTAATTAAGGAGGAAAATGCTGAAACATGACTTAAAATATACTTACTAATTGAAGGATGCTGACAACGTCAGTGCAACTTTTACTTTCTTAACTTTTGTAGAGGCAGCATCATATAGTGGTTAAGAGTTCTAGCTTTGATACAAGATTACCTGGGTCCAAACTATTGTTCTGTCACTTTCTGACTATATGCTCTGGGAAATTACATGATAATTTTCTCGTCTTCTTTTTGTTTTGTTTTTTTTTTCTCATCTTTTCAATGGTGGTAGTATCCACTTTGTAGGAGTTTACTGTAGATAAAGTAGTTAGAGTAAAATATTTAGAGTGGTAGCTTCCTTTCCTTTCTTTGTTTTCTTCTTTCCTTTTCTTTTTCTTCCTTCCTAACTTCCTTCCTTCCTTCTTTAGAAATTTCTTTCTACTTGACTTTTTATATATTCAGAATCCATTTTTTTAAACATAAGAATTTTAATGCCAGATTAGATGCTTGTATGAGCATCAAGAAATGAATTATCCGTACATATGATATATTTAACATATTTGTTGACTACTACAAATTGAAACTTTGAGATATCTAGTTGACATAATCTAAAGATTATGTGATTCAAACTAAAATATATATTGCTATAATTTATGTCTATAGAAGCATATATAACATTTAATTTACATAGCAAGCAAGATTAATATTTTCACTATTGTAACTTCATATTTAGTTTTTCCACTATTCATTTTAAAGCATTTATTTTATAAGACATGATGTAAGACTTATGGGTTGGGGGTTATAAAGTTATTGAGAATGAAGGGGTGAATGAATGTATGTGCTAAACTCACTGAAGTCACATAATCCATTAATTAAAATAAATTTCAAAAATACCTTGAATTTACTCAACTACTTCAATTTTATTTCCTTTTCAAATGAAAATTCAGTTTCATTTATGATTTATGATGGAGATAATACATGGATCATGGTGCAGAATAAACAGCTTGATTCTATCTCTATATTAAAAGCAGCCTTTAGAAATCAGGGTATTGGAAAAGTGTCAAAAACTATACTTTATGTCAAACTAGAAAGCATTTATAAATTATAGTCCCAGACAACAAAAAGAAGTCAATCTTCAATAAAAAGTGAACATTTTGCCTCACTATAGAACATCCAGTGCTGCACACAGGATCTTTAAAATGGTGCTTGTTCTATAAATGTCTACTGAATGAACAAATTAAGGGACAAATTTGCTGAGAGATGAATTTGACAGTGGACACATGATGGGGTAGATTTCTGGCTGCAGGCAAAGATATATGATTTTAGGATAAACTCCCGAGAATTAAAATCCAAAACCAAAACATCTACTTGGAATCAGCAGGTTGAGTGTTCAGTGCTATTAGAAATTTTCCATGGTCATTTCTTTCCATTGGCAGAAAATGGACTGATAGAGGAAATATTTACTCATACAAGCCTTGTGTGGATAGTTAGTGGAGAAAAATGATTAACAATTCGCTCTACAACAACTGTTCCTGATCAGTAGAAGAAACAATTGACAAACACATATTCTTAGACATAAATCCAGGGCTGAGAACCTCTACTGTGAGTGGGAAAATTTTCCATTAGCCCTGAAATGAATCTTTCTCCCATGGTAGAGGCTTCACAAGAAAGAAAAAACATGAATTTCTTGTTGACCAGTAAGCTAGCCACACTTTCCTTGTGTTCCCCTACAATTAATGCTAGTATTGGTAGGCCCAGGAAAAAAAAATGATGGCTGTTCAGATATAAATAGTCACCAGAATGGAAATAGCATGGATTCGCCAAATTTGTATGTAAGGATAAAGGAGAAATGACTATGACAGATAAGAAGGAAAAACTCGTCAGTTGGCAAAAACAAATAAATAAATGAAAAAGATGAAAAGTGTGGAAACCACACAGGGATGTTTATAAGTCAAAATTACTTAGATATACAGTGCTAAAAAAAAGAATATATATTATTACATCAGTAATATACAATTTGGATATTATTGGTTTGATGGAACTTCAAAATGGTTAAAATGAGTTCCTGTGTTAGTATGGGGATAAAATAAGGAAATATACATAACAATGGCAAACACATGACTAGCACATAGAAGTTGCTCCATATATTCAATACATCTTAGTGTAACATGAATCTGTGTATGTGTGTATGTGGTATGCTTAAAGCATATAAGTTGATATTGAAAGGAAGACAATGTAACATCCCTTTTTAGATAGAATTCGTTTTGAAACCAGACTAGAAACTCCATTTAAATTATACAGTCCATTAGAAGTGGCAATCATTGGACTCCTTTTATTTTTCTTTGTCTTATCTTCACAGAAAAATTGATACCCTTTTCTTAACATAGAAGATATTCTTTTGTTAAAATATTAAAAATCCAGGAACTGTCTGCTTTACTAATATGGTTTAAGCACGTCTCCCCTCCCCCCCTTGGGGGAGTTTCTGTATCTTTATATTTTAAGATCTTAGATGCTTCTCTCAAGTTTCTCTACAGCTCTTAAGAATTATTTTTACCTTGTGTATGATCAAAAATTATTCTGTTCAGAAGTCTGAGTTAAAGCCTTTGCAGCTTTCTCAGCTTGCTGGTGATTATTGCTCAATAGCATTCACTTTCCTCCATCTCTTGTTGAATATAGCTTCTATTTTCTCCTCCAAAGAGGTTATAAATTTCTGCAATCCATTTTACCCTACGTGAATCACATCAAACATGCCCCTGAGAGATTATGGTTCATCCTTTCTGACATCTGGGGGAGCATTCCAAAGCTAAGAAGACAAATACAACACTGAAGCTTTTTGAGTGAGGGGCTTGAAAATGCTATTTGATGGTTTTTATATTTCTCCTGCAAAGCAATAAAAAAATAACAATACTCATCCCATATCTGTTTCAAATAACCATTGCAGGGATTCATCAGATCATCTATGTAATGGGCTTAGAGCTCTTTAAAGAAAAATGCTCTGGGATTGTTTTGCAGCTTTCATCCCATGACCTTTCTATGACCTTTTACTGAAACTAGGATAGTTAATTTTTTTTTTAATTTCAAAAAGCAGCAGTGATAAAGAGAGGGTGTCATGCAACTTTTCCTTAAAAGTTCAGTATAAAACAGCAGGCATTTGGCCAATATTAGTTTTCTTCCCTGTGAGTTTTCTCTCCAATGAATACCTCAAACGTACCCTGCAGCTCTGTGCAAACCTGCAGGTCTCACCTCAATGTGAGGGATTTTGCACTAATTTGGGACCTTACAAAAGCTGTGACTCTTCACTTCCAGACTCCTAAATTCCATGCAGTGCATATACATTTAGTGCCCAGAACTACATGCTCTATGGTGAAGTACAGGAGAGCTACACTATGATTTTATGTAAAATAAAATCTGTACAAATTATTGGGGCTATAAGAGTAAACACATAGAAGGCACTCATTTAGATCCACAATGTTCATTTACATAAAGTTGCAACAAATAATCTTTGAACACTAACACTGTCCTTCAAATACAGTAGGCCCTTAATAAATACTCACTGATTACTGACAGAAGCCATGGAAGCAGTTCAAGATGGTGGTAGAGAAAGATGTTGAAATCACTTCCTCCCACTGACACAACAAATCTGCAGCTACAAATGGAAAAATTCCCTATGAAAAAAAACCTGAAAATAAGCTGAACAGCATCTCTACAACAAATTATAAAAGGGCCACAATGAAAAGGGTAGGAGAGGCAGAAACAAGGTCTTACTAAAAACACAGTGCTGTCCCTGGCACAGCGACACATGATTGGGAGGGACATCACAAATATGGAACTTCTCTCTGAAGAGCAAGGGTTTGTGTCCCACATCAAGCATCTCATCCTTTGGGACCAGCACCAGAAAGATGACCCCTCAAACTGTGTAGTTTGAAAAGCAACAAGGCTTACATCCAGGATACAGGGCTATTGAGAATTGGACGCTCAAATATTCACTTGCTAAATCTCTGCTTTAATAATAATGGTATTATCTTGGTAATAGATTTCTTCTTGAGCATTATTGTCTTGAGATTTTCCCGATTCATCTAATTTGTTGACTTTATTGGCATAAAGTTTTTCTTTTTCTTTTTTGTTTCAAGTTTTATTTATTTATTGGACAGAGAGAGACAGCGAGAGAGGGAACACCAGCAGGGGGAGTGAGAGAGGGAGAAGCAGGCTTCCTGCTGAGCAGGGAGACTGATGCAGGGCTCGATCCCAGGACCCTGGGACTATGACCTGAGCTGAAGGCAGACCCTTAACAACTGAGCCACCTAGGTGCTCTGGAATAAAGTTTTTCTTAATATTTCCTTATACTTTTAATATTTGTAAAATCTGTCTCCTTTGGTAATCTTTGAACTATTCTCTCTATATTTTCTATGTGTACAGATAGAAACACAAAATAATGATAGTTGTTCCCAATAGTAAAATGTATATGTTGCCATATGCAATCACATCACCAAGGCTCCTGCAGATCTTGTTTTATTTTTTTTCCTCTTTTCCCCTATGATCCTCTGTTTTGTTTTTTTAATTCCACATATGAGTGAGATCATATGATAATTGTCTTTCTCTGATTGACTTATTTTACTTACCATAATACCCTCTAGTTCCTTCCACATCATTACAAATGGCAAGATTTCTTTTTTTCTTTTTCTTTTGGATGGCTGAGGAGTATTCCATCGTATATATATGTATACCACATCTTCTCTATTCATTCAACTCTCCATGGATATTTTGGCTCTTTCCAGACTTCGGCTTTTGTGGACATTACTGCTATAAACATTGTGGTGCAGGTATCCCTTTGGATCACCATGTTTGTTTCTTTGTGGAAAATACTGAGTGGTGCAACTGCTTGGTTGTAGGGTATCTCTATTTTCAATATTTTGAGTAACCTCCATACTGTTTTCCAGAGTGGCTGCACCAGTGTGCATTCCCACCACCAGTGTAGGAGGGTTCCCCTTTCTCTACATCCTCACTAACATCTGTCATTTCCTGATTTGTTAATTTTAGCCATTCTAACTATTATGAGGTGGTATCTCATAGTGATTTCTATTTGTATTTCCCTGATGTGGAGTGACATTGAGCACTGTTAGGCATTTGTCTGTCTTCTTTGGAGAAGTGTCTGTTCATGTCTTCTGCCCATTTCTTAGATTGGATTACTTGTTCTTTGGGTGTTGAGTTTGATAAGTTCTTAATAGATTTAGTCCTTTATCTGATAAGACATTTGCAAATATCTTCTCTCATTCTGTAGGTTGCCTTTTGTTTTTTTTTCCTTTGCTACACAAAAGCTTTTTATCTTGATAAACTCACAATAGTACACTTTTGCCTTTGTTTTCCTTGCTTTTGGAGACATGTTTAGCAAGAAGTTGCCACAGCTGAGGTGGAAGAGGTTGTTGCCTGTGTTCTTCTCTAGGATTTGATGGATTCCTGTCTCACATGTAGGTCTCTTGAATCTTTTTTTGAATAGATTAGGATTTGATGAATTCCTGTCTCACATGTAGGTCATTTGAATCTATTTTTGAATCTATTTCTGTAAGTAAGAAAATGGTCCAGTTTCATTCATCTGCATGTGGCTATCCAATTTTCCCAACACCATTTGTTGAAGAGACTATCTCCCCGCCCCCTCCATTGGCTATTCTTTCCTGTTTTGTTGAAGATTAGTTGCCCATAGAATTGAGGGTCCATTTCTGGGTGTTCTATTCTGTTCCATTGATCTATGTGTCTGTTTTTGTGCCAGGATCATACTGTATTGATGATTACAGCTTTGTAATAGAGCCTGAAGTCCAGGAATTGTGATGCCACCAGTATTGGTTTTCTTTTTCAAGATCCATTTGTCTCTTTGGGGCCTTTTCTGGTTCCACAAAAATTTTAGGATTATTTGTTCTGGTTCTGGGAAAAAAAGTGGATGATATTTTGATAGGGATTGCACTGAATGTGTAGATTGCTCTAGGTAGCATAGACGTTTTAACTTTTTTTTTCCTCCTAACCCATGGCCATGGAATGTTTTTCCATTTCTTTGTGTCTTCCTCAATTTCTTTCATGATTGTTCTATAGTTTTCTGAATACAGGTCCTTTGCCTCTTTGGTTGGGTTTATTCCTAGGTATCTCATGGTTTTGGGTGCAATTGTACATAGGATCTATTCCTTCATTTCTCTTTCTTCTGTCTCATTGCTGATATATAACAATGCAACTGATTTCTGTGCACTGATTTTATATTTAGCCACTTTGCTGAATTCCTCTATAGCAATTTTGGGGTGTAGTCTTTGGGTTTTCCACATAGAGTATCATGTCATCTGCAAAGAGTGAGAGTTTGACTTCTTCTTTGCTGATCTGGATGTGTTTTATTTCTTTTCCTTGTCTGATTGCTGAGGCTAGAACTTGTAGTACTATGTTGAACAACAGTGGTGATAGTGGACATCCCTGTCATGTTCCTGACCTTAGTGGAAAAGCTCTTAGTTTTTCCCCATTGAGAATGATATTTGCTGTGGGTTTTTCATATAGGACTTTTATGATATTGTGGTATGTAACTTCTATCCCTACACTGCAAAGAGTTTTAACAAGAAAGAATGCTGTACTTTGTCAAATGCTTTTTCTGCACCTATTAAGAGGATCATATGGTTCTTGTCTTTTCTTTTATTTATGTAGTGTATCACATTGATTGATTTGCAGATGTTGAACCAACCTTGCAGCCCAGGAATAAATCCCACTTGGTTGTGGTGAATAATCCTTTGAATGCACTGTTGGATCTTATTGGCTAGTATCTTGGTTATTATTTTTGCACCCATGTTCATCAGGGATATTGGTCTGTAATTCTCCTTTTTGGTGGGGTCTTTGTCTGGTTTGGGGATCAAGGTAATGCTGGCCTCATAGAAAGAGTTTGGAAATTTTCCTTCTCTTCAATTATTTGAAACAGCTTCAGAAGAATAGGTATTAATTCTTCTTTAAATGTTTGGTAGAATTCCCCGGGGAAGCCATCCAGCCCTGAACTGATGTTTGTTGGGAGATTTTTTATTACTGCTTCAATTTCCTTGCTGATTGTGGATCTGCTCAGGTTTTCCATTTCTTCCAGGTTTGGCTTTGGTAGTTTACAGAACTCTAGAAATGCATCCATTTCTTCCAGATTGCCTAATTTGTTGGCATATAGTTTCTCATAATATGTTCATGTAATTGTTTGTATTTCTAGTGTTGGTTGTGATCTCTCCTCTTTCATTTATGTTTTTATTTATTTGGGTCCTTTCTCTTTCCTTTTTGATCAGTCTGGCCAGGGGTATATTGATCTTATTAATTCTCTCAAAGGACCAGCTCCTAGTTTTGTTGATTTGTTCTACTGTTCTTTTGGTTCCTATTTCATTGATTTCTGCTCTAGTCTTTATTATTTCTCTTCTCCTGCTGGGTTTAGGCTTTATTTGCTGTTTTTTTCTCCAGCTCCTTTTGGTGTAACTTAGGTTATGTATTTGAGACCTTTTTTTGTTTCTTGAGAAAGGTTTGTATTGCTGTATATTTCCGTCTTAGGACTGCCTTTACTGGCAGAATGTTTCAAAGAATTGAAAGGCAAGTGGTAAGATAGGTGTATTTGATTTAATTGAAGTACATGTGTGTGTGACTGTGAGTGAGTATGTGTTTGTTTCCCAAGTAACTATTTGTATAATTTTACTTCAGGATCACAAGTCTCAAAATTTTTACCCATAGCATAATTATTTTGGAAACTATATGATGACTAGTCAGGTGCAACAAAATAAACAAACAAATAAAAAATAAATAAATTAAATAAATAAAAGAGTTCTCTTTACCCTTATATTCTGCAAAATAATATAACATCTTAATCTGTAGCTATAGCCAAACCTACAATTATATCTATGTATAGATACATTTATAATGTCTTATTTGTCCTAATAGCTTGAACTGTATTATTGTTTATTAGATTCTTAAAAGCATTGAAATCGAGTTTTCTAAGTTACTTATCCATTTTGAAATTCTAATAGAATCAAGAGTAGGGAAACTATGGTTGGCATTCTGCCTCATTTTGTAAATAAAATTTTATTGGAATACAGCCATGCCAGTTCACTTACATGTTGCTCATGGGTACTTTCACAGTAACCATAGATGGAGTAGTTTTATCAGAGACCATATGGCCCCCAAATTTACAAAATTTACTAACTTGTGCTTTAGAATAAAAGTCCACCAACTCTTGCACTAGATAATAGTAATAAAAAAAATTATGGCTATGTAAGGTATATTCAGTTGTAACACTTCAAATTTAAAAAACATACCAGCAGTTTTCTTTTCACACTAGTTTTTGTACTAAGGTGATGTTATTTTCTTCCTTTTTATAACAAATAATATATTAATAAGTATTTCATTTTTGTCTTTGCTTTTAGAGAACTTAATATAGAATTGCTTGGTGTAGGCTCCAGGTTTTTATTTTTAACAAGCCTATTTTTGAGCAATATCATATTAGTAATCTCATAGTTTAGTATGCTTTTGCAATGTTTTTTTTTCTATAAACATCTTTAACAACAAGCTACTAGTGATCCCAAATAAATCATGAGAAATCTACAGATTTATCTGTCTTCATACCATAATGATAATCCTCTGAGCAGCACCTGGAATTGGAAATATAACTTTTCTTTTCTTTTCTTTTTATGTTCACAACCACCCCCTCAGATGGGTTATGAAATAATTACTTTGTAAATCATAGGTGACCGACTACATAAAACTAACCATAATTATTGACATTAAATTTCAAAATATCCCACTTATATTTTATTGCCTAATACTTAATGACATCTTTGCTCAACTTGAAAATACTTCCTAACCATAATGGCATGAGTCAAGGGCTGATTCAGGTGTTTGAAAGGAAAGCATCTCTAACATTGATTACCACAGCAAAACACAATATCAATAAAAAGGTTAGGATTAAATGAACTGGTGTATTTAATCATTATTTCATTGTATTCTTATAGTTGTGTATGAAAAAAAAACAGTAAGAAGTGCTTTGCTAAAAATTTAATTGTGAATCTGTGGCTGTTTTGGGAAAAAACAGAATTGGTTTTATGTGCTAAGGAAAAAAAGTAGTTGATTTTAATGTCATTTTCTTCTTACTTAAGAAATTACAAATATAAAGATTTTATCCTTAAAGGACTGAGTGGCCATACACAATTAATTATGTGTTCATTTCAATAATTATTTATAGTATGTTGAAATTATTTAAAACAGATGGAAAGTTAGCAAATTCATAAAATTAGCCTACTTTACTTTTTCACAGCAGACATTTTAGACATGTATTTTGCTTTTTCAGAAAATAGCAGAAAGACATATTTTGGAATAAGGCCAGTATAAACATATAAAGTTAAGAAATACTTTATTCTAGTTTTGTCATCCAAAGATGCCCTGAATAAATGAAATAGTTCCACTCTATGGGAAGATAAACATCATAAATGCCCAAATATAAGACAAGAGCTTTTTCCCTTATAAATTATCTCTCAAGTAAGAGAGAATCAACCTACATACCTCATCACACACACTTTGATTTTCTTCCTGTTAAAATGGATAGCTTTGCCTGTTCCAACCTAATATCAAATCCTTAACTGTGCATTGATATTCATCTTTTGTCTCCCATTCAATTAATTTTCTCTGGCTGTTTTTTTCTGTGTCTTCTATATCAAAAACATTCCCTTTGTATAGATAATAATATAGTGCTTACAATGTGTGAGGAACAATTTTCAGTGTTTTACACATGTCTTGACTCATTTGATCTTATAATTTACTATTATCAAAACCATTTTACACATAAGAAAATTAAGTCAAGATTTGAGCCTAGGCTATGTAGCTTGAGACTCTACATAACCTAAAAAACTGCACAGTATTGTCTCTCATCTGTAACTGCATAAAGCAACTATAAAACTCCCATCTTAAAATACCACCACCAATAATCACAACAACAAAACAAAAGAAAACCCTCTCTTGATTCCCACACTGCTCTCCAGCTATGCACTCATTTCTTGTTTAGGTCAGCAGTTACCTCCTTTGCAAAATGGAATTATCTGTAAATATTTTACTGAAGTAATCAACAACAGTTAACATGGTTGTTCATCCTTTTAAAATATAAATTAAGACCTGTCACTTTCATCCTGCATAGACCTTCCATTGACTTCCTGTCATAATCAGAGAAACTCTGAAATACTTATCAAGGTATACCAGCCTCCATCTCCGCGGGCTCTGGCTATCCCTCAGTCTCATGCCCTCTTTTCTTCTTTGATGAGGTTTCCAGCACCATAGCTTGCTCCTTCTTTAGGGCTTTTGCACTACTGTTATCTCTGACTGACTTACTGTAGTCTGGTCTTTTATACATTTATGTTCCTATCTGCAAAGCTGGAGTTAAATTTATTTTAACCAGCTTAATCTGAACTGAAAATCTATAGAAGACAAAGAGGTAAGAAAAGAGCCTCATTAACCTCAGTTGCTTGAGCAACCAAATGTCTGTGCTTTGTAAAAGGTCATGTAATTTAACTTGCTAGATTTTGTTTAGCATCAGAAAACAAGGATAGAAGCCCCACACTGTTTTTATCAATTAGAACGTCATGCTAGAATTAAAAACTACCTTCCGTACTTTCTGAGGAGGTCAAGTTTATTTAAATACAGTTTCTGGTGGAGATAGGTAAGTACATAGAGGATGGATGGATGGATGGATACATACAAACACAAGACAGAGGGAGATAGAATGGGGGGTGGATAGACAGAATTTATTATGTTGAAACAAAACAATTCATAGTCTTGATTAGTGCAATGAGCATGTATTTTAATTTCCCAGAGGGTATAATTTATTTTCTTTTGAATTAGCAGATTACTATTGGTCTGAACCTAGGAAAACATCCTCTAACTTAAAAAGTAATCTCTAGATCTATATATGCATGTTTCCTTTCATAATTACTTAACTTGTAAGATTGCTATGACTTTTAAAAGAGATAATGTTTACAACATGGTTGTAATATGGTAATAGTGAATACCCATTATTTTTATTACTACTGTTAATTTTATTTGAGGTTAGTAAGGCAGCCTCTATGGTCAGCTTTATCAGCAAAAGTACTAATAGTTATTCTTTATTCTTTAAGACTATAATGTGCATGTATGACTCTAAAGAAAATTGAAATTTAACATTTAAATGGTATCCAAAAAGAAATATCTCATTCCCTACAGTACAAGTGGTAGAAACAAAGTCAGTCAACTTTTAAATAAATCATAATCCCACAGCATCTGAATATGGTTAAGGAACTTTTATCCAACTCTAGAATCCCTTTGTGAGAGCCTGTTTCTATTTACTTCTCAGGTCAAGTTCCTAAAAAAAAAAAAAAAAACCTAACATGGGGATTCTAGCTCAAGCAATTTATTTAGGCAATGCCTTCAAAGAGAATGGGTGTGGAGTCAGGGAAGCAAGATAAGACAGAGGTATAAGATAAATAAAATTTACCCTCATTTGTAGACTAGCTTTAGTCTGATGTGATGGGGAAAATCTAGACCATTCCTGTATTTCATTTCAGCTTTCAGTGGATCTATGGCTATTCTTCATCCTGCCAGGATCCAGGTTAAAAAATATTACCAGACCTAAGCACAGGAAAAAGAAAAATGGCTGCCATTTTTTTGTTACTTGATTGCATCTTAAAACTTCCACTCCAAAAAGGCTTACATGACTTTCATTCACACAGCAAGTTATATGGCCAAAGTTGATGTCAAATTGGGTGAAAATTGTTTCTCCTACAGAAAAGCCCCACCTAGGAACAGGAGTTAAATGGAATCCTAATACAATTCCCATAGTTCATATTTTTGGCCACAAAATATTTGGTTATCACATGCATAACATAGTCACCCTCTCCCAAAAGAGCTAAACACCCCATTAATCACATCACCAGAATCATATATATATATATCTTACAATTATCAGAGGGGAAGAGTTTCCTTCTCCTCCTCTTCCTTGTCCTTTTCCTTCTTCTCCTTCTTCTTTGCCCTTGGTCCTGGAGCAAATCTTTTCAGTCTAATGTATTTCATGGTCCTTGAAGGTACTTTCTTCTTTGATGTTTCCACAGGCCATATCTCAAAAAAATTTGGAGAATATTCTTTCCCTGGGAGCAGAAGAGCTTTCTCATACTGCTTTCTGTCCATAGGAAATCTGAGTGCCCAAGGGTCATACCAGATTTTTTAAGTCATAGTCTTTTATTCAAAGTTGTTGGTTCCCTTGACAGTACAACCTTTTAAAGTAATTAATTATTTTTTTTTCCAAAAGTGGACTTTTTAGCTCTGCTTCCAAGCTACTACAATGTACCAATAAGAACACCAATAAATCTTCATGAGATTTTCCTTTCCCTCTGGGCTTGAATGGAGCTATGTTGAGCCTAAAATCTTCTACAAGAGCCTACTTACTTAGTCTCTTTCTCCTTAGCCATTTTATGTAACTCAAAGGATTTAGCTGAAACAACACTAGTGGATTCAGAGGATTTTTTATTTTAAAACTTTAGTGGACATAATCTTGAAGTAGTTCTTGCTTGAGACTGAGTTTTGTTTATTTATTTATTTATTTATTTATTTATTTGTTGTCCAAGTGCCTTCTTAGTTTATCTTTTACCACTTGTACTTGAGAAACATTCTATGATGTAACACTGCAACTCTTGGCATTTGCTGGCTCTCTCTGTTTCTTTTTTTCTGCTTGCTAAGTGGCCAATCATTCCTGAATGCATCATTTTCTAGGAATATTTGTCAATATGTACAATAGTAAGAAAATAATGTTAACAACTTTCTGGTTTCCTGTTCCTTCTCCTAAATTTATAAGTTAACTAAAGAAAACTAGGGAACAATGACTGCTGTGATCTATTTACAGGGATTAAACTGATCCCTTTCAGGACTTCAGGCTGTTAGAAAGTTGCACTATTTTTAAGGTAATCACTGTCCACCTTATGGTGTAAACCTTATAGAATCTCATCTTAAATTATAGTCAGTTTAGAATGACATCACCTACATAATGAACCTAAGACTCTACCAGCTCTATGACTATGAAAATTCTATCATAGTGATGCTTATAATGATGTTTAGCAAATATTAATTATATATATTTTTTAAAAATGCATGTATATATGTCTGCATTAATTGATTGGTTGATGATTTAAAAGTCTTTTGTGCCCTATGTGGAATTTCTGTGGTTTTACTTGTCTCCTCTCCAACTTTTTATATTTTCTACTTTACATGTCAAGGAGTTTCATTGTAGGGGAGCAACATCTCTATTATTCTAGGGTATCAGTTCTCTATGCTTATGTGTGTGCTTTCCATCATGTCTTGCCTTTGTGTATAGTTTCTATTTTCCTGTTAATATGATTATTTAAAAAGTAGTTGTTCATTTTTGTTTCTTATTTTGTTTCTTATTTCTTTCATTGTTTTAAATTTTGACATAAAGGCATACATTTTTAAATAATTCAATTTTCTTTTGTTCCTTTCAGCAGTTTTAAGAAACAATGTCCAAATTAGCATTTCCTTCTCTTTTGCACATCATTTTATCTTTACTATTCTTCCAAATTTAAATGTGTTCACATCATTAGTGATAATTTTTATTATAATTTCTGTATTCCTTCGGCATAATAGAATATTTCTTTAGTCATTAGATATATTTGGATGCAAGATGATGTCTTGTTATGCTTTAGATATGTTGTTTACTCACAATAACTTAATAAAGCTTAAATGTAATTAATAATTTTGATGGTATTAAAATTGCTAGAGTTCTTCAGAAATCTAAAAAAATTGAACAAAGCAATTAAAAAGTATAAACTCTTAGAAATGTTAAATGTGTATACCATTCTCTGCATGAGTAATCAATAATATGTTAAAAATAAAGGATATTTAAAGAAGATGAGATTTTTTCCCCCTTTCTTGTATTATATTTTGACTAAAAATCTAAGATCAGGAATTACTTTTATGGACTATGGATTTATATATTGTATTATTTTTGAAGGGACTAAAACTGAAAGAATAGATATCACATCTACAAAGATCAGGGGGGAATACCATTATACTGAAGCATAGTATTTTAGAATCATAATTTTTAATATGTTGGACATATAGTGCCTAATTCATAGATCTCTTATTAAAGGGTACATTTGTGAAAATTAGATGAATACATTTATAAAAGACACAAATACTTAAGACCTTTAAAGTTAATATCATTTTTCCCCTTTTTTTCAAGTTTAAATTCCAGTTAGTTAATATACAGTGTAATAGTATCAGGAGTAGAATTTACTGGTTCATCACTTACACATAACACTGCTCATCACAATAAGTGCCCTCCTTCATATACATCACCCATTTAGCCCATCCTTCACCCACCTCCCCTGCAGCAACCTTCAGTTTATTCTCAATAGTTTGTTTTCGGGTTTGCCTCTCTTTTTCCCCCTCTATGTTTATGTTTTTCCCCTATGTTTTGTTTCTTCGTTTCTTCAAATTCCACATGTGCATGAAATCATTTGGTATTTGTCTTTCCCTGATTGGCTTACAAGAATACTATTTTAATTTGCACAATTATAATGTTTAAAATTCTATCTTACTATAAAAAAGCATGGGTTTAAAAATCAGGTATAATTTAATAAGAACAGTGGTTCTGGCATTTATAAGACTAGGCTAGTTGCTTAATTGCTCTTAGCTTCTTCCCAATTACAAACCTTTTTTAAAACCACCAACTTCATAGGATCATTATGAGGAATAAAAGTGGAATATAAAGTATCAATAACTGACAATTACCATTATTTTATTTATTACCATATCTAATATATATCTAAGAACAAAATGGGTATGATCAGGGTGAGAAATAAGAACAATGACAACAATATCCATTGTATAGCTTTATTTTAAAAATTGCTTTACTTTTCTGTCGTCTTATTATTTTTCCTATTGGACATATGAGAGACAAGAAGCAGAACTGCATGGCCCATTAGCCAATTCAAGAAGGCCTTGTTTTATTTCCTAATATGCTTTATGACATACCACACTAATATCTTTTGAGTTTCACATTCCTCTTTTCTTATAGCTTTCTAGAACCATAAAATGGAAACACATTTTAAAATCAAATGATATTATTTCCAAATAGTTTAGATCTCTCTTCTGGAGTTACTTCTACATCTCATAGTTCACTTATGACCATTGCTATAATAATTTAAAACTATCAAAATATCCTCTGCAATATCTCCAGTAGTACTTTGGCAAGGTAAAGGAAAACCATGTACACCCACACATGTACTCTCTTAACAAAACTTACAGAGATTCTGGTAGGAAATCTATCTCTTTTCATATCTATTTGTGTTTTGGAAAGCAAGCCAGACAATAGCAAAATAACAATATCACAGCCAGCAGTAAGCTTTTTCTATGTCCAAGCTATGTTTTCAAGAGGAAAAATTTAGATTATATAGAGAAGTCAAAAAAGTGCAGACTCTAAGGACCTTGGGCAGATGGCAGAGTAGAAGGATCCTGAGCTCTCCCCGTCCCATGTTTACAACTAGATATCATCCACATCCAACTCAACAAACCAGAGAGTGATTCAAAGGTTAGCAGAATAAACCCCACAATTAAATATAGAGAAGAAGCTGCATCTGAAAGTTAAGGGAAGTCAGAAAGGTGGAAGGAAGCAGCCCACAGCAGGGAGGGAGTTATGCACAGAAAGGGCAGAGAATCAGGCCCTCACACCAGGAAGCCCACATGGATAAGACTAATCCCCATAACATTTGACTCTGAAAACCAGAGGGGATGAATTCCCCCATGAGTTTGTATAACCAGTGAGACTTGGATCCTGGAGCTTTAAAAGTTAGCTGACTCAGCACTGGGAAAGCCAGGAAGGGGAGTGATAGCTGGGTCACCACCCTTAAAGAGAGTAGCTGTGTGGAGAAGCAACATAAAAATGGCAATTTGCATAACACCAGGGGCATAGAGGAGACAGATTAGTTTATACTGATTTTGGGGAGTGGTTGGGGGACTTCTCAGTGAACAAAGGAGCTGGCAAGCACTTTTCCTCCCCTGTCCTCCATCATAAATATAGGGCCACCTGAAGGAGGCAGGGCTGCATAGATACTTGCTACCTAACTTGCTAGCAGTGCCCCAAGCCCTTGAGTTCTCCTTGAGGACTCACCCACTTCAAAGCTGCTAGCTTCAGCCTTGGGCCCAGGGAAAATTTTATTAAAGATGTGCATGCACCCTGCCCAGCCATCCAGTGCACAGCTCTGGAAGACAAATACCACACCACACTCATCTGCTATACCCTGCCCAGCCACCAGCATGCTCTGCACCCAGGTGTGTGCCTATAGCCACTCCCATACACAGCCCACAACTGCAAATGTGCTTTGGGGATCAGATCTAAGACTAGTTGCCCAGTGCAAATTTTTCTAACATTGCTGCTCCATCCCTAAATTCTCTAGTGGGCATGACCCTTCAGAGATGGCCTGTCTGGGTCCCACTAACACCCTAGAGAGCAAGCACAGGTCACAACAGGCAAAAAGTCAATGCAGACAACTACACTGAAAGAGAAAATGACTCAGACACAACAGCAGGACACAAGCAACAAACACAGGATACTCTCCTGAAATGCCAGGTTCTGATGAACAGGGGACACTGCACTATAGGGCATTCCACTGATTCTTCTTTATAAAGTCACTACTTTCAAGAGCAGAAGACCTAGCTAACTTTCCTAATACACAGAAACAGACACTGAGAGTCAGACAAAATGAGGAGACAGAGAAATGTGTCCCAAATGAAAAAACAAGACAAAATTCACAGCAGGAGATCTAAACAAAATGGATATAAGTAATATACCTGATACAGAATTTAAAGTAGTGATCATAAAGAAACTCAGTGGACTTGAGAAAAAGGTGAAGAACATCAGTGAGACCCTTACAAAGAGATTAAAAAAATAACATCAGAAATTAAGAACTCAATAAATAAAAGTTAAAATACACTAAATAGAATAAATCATAGGCTACAGTAAACTGAGGAGCTAATTAGTGACCTATAGTATAGATTGATGGAAAGCAATCAAGCTGAACAGATGAAAGACAAATACAGCATAGTGAGAATAGACTTAGAGAACTCAGTGACTCCATCAAGCATAATAACATTTGCATTATAGGGATCCCAGGAGGAGAAGAGAGAGAAAGAGGAACAGAAAATATATTTGAAGAAATAATAGCTGAAAAGTTCCCAAATCTGGGGAGGGAAATTGAGATCCAGATCAGGAGGCACAGAGATCCCTCAAAAAATTCAACCCAAAAAGATCCACACCAAGACACACAGTAATTAAAATGACAAAAAGTAGTGAAAAGGAAGAATCTCAAAGGCCACAAGTGAAGAGAAGACAGTTACCTACAAAGGAAACACCTAAAGCTATTAGCTGATTTGTCAGCAGAAAACTATAAGCTAAAAAAAAGTGGCATGGTATATTTAAAGTGTTGAAAGGGTGAAATGTGCAGCCAAGAATACTCAATCCATCAAGGTTGTCATCAGAAGAGGAGAGAGGAAGATTTTCTGAGACAAATACAAACTAAAAGAGTTCATGGCGACTAAACAGTCTAAAAGAAATATTAGAAAGGACCCTTTGAATGGAAAGGACCATAAATGCAATAATGAATGGTAGGGAGTGCAAAAGCAGTGAAAACAAATATTTCTGTAATAAATTAGTCATGGAACTCAAAAAAAAAAAAAAGCCTCTAGATGTTTATACCATATGCCTAAAATGTGCATGTGCAGTGGGGGGAAGGGAGAGTAAAAAATGGGTCCAAATTTAAGTTACCATCAAGTTAATTTAGACTGCTATATGCAGATATTATATAAAAACCTAATGGTAACCAAAAATCCAAAGCCACTAATAGATATGCAAAGAATAAAGAGAAAGGAATACAAGTATATCATTAAAGAAAACCAGTGAGCCATGAAATAGACAAAAGCAGAAAGGATCAGGAAAAGCTACAAAAAGAATCACAAAACACATAACAAAATGGCAATAAATACATATCTACCAGCAATTAACTTTGAATGCAAATGGACTAAATGCCCCAATCAAAAGACATAGGGTGACTGAGTGGATAAAAAAAAGAAAACAAAACCAATCGATATACTGAATACAAGAGAATCATTTTAGACCTAAAGACATCTGCAGAGTTAAGTGAGGGAATGGAGAAACTCTTATCATGCAAAAAGGATGTCAAAAAAACCAGGGTAGCAATATTATTATTGGACAACATGGACTTTAAAACAAAGACTATAAGAGGCAAAGACGACACTATGTAATCTTTTCGTACTTCAGCTATTGTGGACTTTACTGCTATAAACATTGGGGTGCAGATGACCCTTAGGATCCCTATATTTTCATCGTTGGGATAAATACCCAGTAGTGCAATTGCTCGGTCGTAGGGTAGCTCTATTTTCAACTTTTGGAGGAACCTCCATACTGTTTTCCAGAATGGCTGTAGGAGCTTTATTTTATTTATTTATTTATCCCTCCTTTTATGTAGAACTGCTTCTTTTTTTTAATTTAAAGATTTTATTTATTTATTCGACAGAGATAGAGACAGCCAGCGAGAGAGGGAACACAAGCAGGGGGAGTGGGAGAGGAAGAAGCAGGCTCCCAGTGGAGAAGCCTGATGTGGGGCTCGATCCCAGAACACAGGGATCACGCCCTGAGCCGAAGGCAGATGCTTAATGATGGCACCACCCAGGTACCCCAAGGTTCTCAATTATTCTAACATTGTTCTGATTTATGGTATCACTTATCTTTTGAATTCTCCCCTTGTGACCTAGTCGTTGTTTATCTCTTTTTCTCAGGTTCTTTATTCTCCATCGTTTGGTCTTCTATATCACTAATTCTCTCTTCTGCCTCATTTAGCAGTTAGAGCCTCCATTTTTTTATTGCATCTCATTAATAGCCTTTTTGATTTTGACTTGGTTAGATTTTAGTTCTTTTATTTCTCCAGAAAGAGATTCTCTAGAGTCTTCTATGCTTTTTTCAAACCAAGCTAGTATCTTTATGTTTATTCTAACATCTTACTTATGTCATACTCATTAGGTCCTTAGTACTGATTGACTTATTCTCTTTTTGAGGTGGGTTTTTCCATCTTGTCATTCTGTTCTGAGAAGAATAGATGTATGAGAGAAAAAAATACTAAAGTGGTAAAAACGACCCCAGAGAAATATACTGTGAACAAATCAGAAGAGACCTGAAACCAGGTAAAAAAAAATAAAATAAAGTAATGATAATAATGATAATAAAATAAAAAAAAGAGAGTGAAAATATAATCAGACAGTTGAGCAGAATAGAGCAATACACTGGATTCTGTATGTATTTTGGTCTTTTTTTTTTTTTTTTTTAGAAAACTAGATCCCAAAGTTGTACAGAAAGAAATACATTTTTGTACAAAAATAAAATTAAACACGATGAAAGAGTAGGATGCAACTGTAAAAATGGAAATTAAAAGACAAGAAAAATCAAAAGAGAAAGAAAACAACAATATAAAGGAAGGCATATAAACAGACAGGTGAACAGAACAGAGCAATATACTATCTCTTGTGTGTATTTTGGTCAGTTTGTTAGAGGAAGCTACATCTCAAATTATAAAGAAAGGAAAACTTATAGCAAAAAAATTAAATACATTGAAAGAATAGAATGTAAGCGTAAAGATGAAAATTAAGAATAAAAAAACTTTAGCAAAAGAAAAAAGCCAAGAATTTTTTTTTTAAAGGAGGAAGGAAAAAAAAAAGAGAGAGAGAGAGAGAATTTGATCAGACAGGTAAATAGAACAGAGCCATACACTAGATTTCTGGTGTATTTTAGTCTGTTAGAATACATTGCATCCCAAAATTTTAAGAAATAGAAACATATATATATATATATATAAGATTAAATACAATGAAGGGATAGATTGTAACTGTAAAAATCAAGATTAAAAAAAGATTTTAAAAAGGAGTTGGTAAAATAAGAAATTGGTTGAAAAGGGAAAGAAGAAAAGTTAAAAAAAAGAAAAAAGAAGAAGAAAAATTTAAAAAAAAAGTTGGAAGACTATAGAATCATGGAGAAAAAAACCATGAGTTCTGTGTACTGTATTCTTCTAGTACTGGAGCTTTGCAGTTCTTATTGATCAGTAAACCTGGTCTTGGCTGAATATTCTTCCCGATCTTCTGGGGAGGGGCCTGTTGAATTAATTGTCAAGTGTATTTTCCCCAGGCAGAATTGTACCATCCTTGCCAGGGGGCCAGGCTGCATGATCTGCTCTGGTTTGCTCTACATGGCTTTTGTTCCCTGAAGGCTTTCTGCACAGTTTAAAAGAATGAGAATGAAAATGGAAGCCTCACAATCCATGGCCCCAGAGCCAAGAGCTTGGGGCCCAAGTCCTCATTGTGCCCTCAGAGAAAAGCAGTCAGTCACTACTATCTCCCTGGTCTCTGGCCTCACTCTGTGCTCACCTGGCCTGTGTCCAAGCATTTCTATCTCAGGCACATGACCCCATTTCAAGTCTCCAAATCCTACAGACTCCTGTGGCACACTCCCAAGCCATTCTTCCCTGGGGGCGGCAGGGAGATCTCATCGGTTATGCTGCCTATTGGGCCCTTCCCAAATAGCAGTCAGCCAACTGTGCCACCTTTCCTGGTTTATGGCAACTGTGAGCTGAGACCCCACCCCTGGGCTCACCAATTGAAGCCGGCTTCCCCGGTCCGATGCCTGGGAGCTCTGCTGCACTCAGACACCCCCAGTCTTCCTGTTACCCCAAGGATCCTGACTCCACACTGCCCCAGCTAGGTTTCCATCCCCACTTAGCACCCTGAGCAATGTCCCTCATGGGAGCAGACTTCTAGAAGTTCTTTTTTTGTGCTCAGCTGATATATTACTTGCCGGTAGCCAACTGACGGAGGCTTCCTCGGCCTCCCCGTGGTCTATCTTCCCGTATATTGCCTCAGATGCACTTCGCCACACTTCCTACCTTGCAGAAAGTGGTTGCTTTTCTATTCATAGAGTTGCAGCTATTCTCTTCTTCGATCTCTGGTTGTGCTCACAGGTGTTCAGAATGATTTGATAACTATATAGCTGAATTCCTAGGACCTGGTGAAATTAAGGTCTTCTACTCCTCCACCATCTTGGACTCTCTCCCTGGTGGAGCCTCTTTGAAAATAGTCTGGAGGTTCCTAAAAAATTAAAAACAGAACTACCCTAGGAGCCAGCAATTGCATTAGTGGGTGTTTACCCAAAGAATACAAAAATACAAATTTGAAGAGATAAACGCACCTCTATGATTATAGCTACATTATTTATAGTGGCCAAGGTATGGAAGCAGCCCAAGCATTCACTGATAGATGCATGGATAAAAATATGAATTTTAGGGCTCCTGGGTGGCTCAGTCATTAAGAGTCTGCCTTCGGCTCAGGGCGTGATCCCGGAGTCCTGAAATCAAGCCCCACATCAGGCTCCTCCACTGGGAGCCTGCCTCTTCCTCTCCCACTCCCCCTGCCTGTGTTCCCTCTCTTGCTGGCTGTCTCTCTCTCTCTGTTAAATAAATAAATAAATAAAATCTTTTGAAAAAATATGAATGTTGTTCAGCTATAAAAAAGAATGAAATCTTTCCAATTGCAATTACGTGGATGGAGCTAGAGAGTATAATGTTAAGTACATTAATTCAGGCAGACAAAGACAAATACCATGTGATTTCATTCATATGTGATTTAAGAAACAAACAAGCAATGAAAAAAGGGAGAGAGAGAGACAAGCCTAGAAACAGACTCCTAACTAGAGAGAACAAACTGATGTCTGCCAGAGGGGAGGTGGATGTGGATGTGATGGGGATAAGGAATGCACTTGTGATGAGTACAGGGTGATATGGAACTGTTGAATCACTATATTGTAACTTGAAATTAATATAATGCTCTATGTTAACTAACTGGAAATTAAAAATACAAACTCATTTGTTGTGTACTATTACAAAAATAAGAGAAAAAAAATCTCTGAACATGTTTTATAACTCTTTTGTGTATTGTCTTTTATTTATTTTTCTATGTTTTCATTGGAACATTGAATACATATTTTATACAATAATCTTTTAATTGCTTATACAAGAGCTAATGTAATCTCATTAATAATCTAAATTGTGTGTAAGTTAGAGATTTCTAAAGGTGAATACAAAAAAATGGTGAGGGTTGCTTGTTAAAATATAAATTCCTAGACCTATTAGGCAAAACTTTGAATCTAAACTCTGGGAAAGACCCCAAGAATATACATGAAAACACACTTCCCACCAATGATTTTTTTAAAATTTTTTTCCACCAGTGATTTTTCTATGCGTTAATTTACTTTATTTATATTGCAGTATATATTGAAAATCAGAAATTTTTTAAAAAGTGCCATAAATATATTCCATTTATCATGATGATTTATGCATATAAACCAAAAACCTAAGAAGAGTTTCAAAAGAACTCTAATGTTTAAAAGCAATTGTATCCCCCACAACTGTAGGTTAGATTTTCCTATATTCAATCATGTGCCTTTGAATAATCAAGTACTGTCAAATTTAAGATTATCATATAAATCTAACCAAACAAATTGCAACAGTAAAAATTACACATATGCACTTTGCATATATTATATTTGTCTACAGTAATTTTTTCTACAACGCTAAAAGTTATATATACATATATATTATGTATATCATATACATTAAAAATTTTGCAAGGACAAATAAATCAAACAACAGAAAAAATACAAGTCAAAGAAAATTATCTGTACATAATAAACAAAATTTTAATGTCAACATATATACATATAAATATAAAAAATCTGTATCATAAAAACAATATATGCTAAGGATATGAAGAGGATATTTATCAAAGAAAATATTTAAAACAGAAATAATCATAAGAAAAGATTATCAATATCTTTCATAATCAAAGAAATTCAAAATAAGGAATTTAAAGTAAAATTCAAATTTTATTTTTCAGGTTGCAAATAAAAGTATTGAGAAACACTGACTTGTCAAAAAATGGGTTTTCCACTAATAGTGAGATTATAAATGAAATAGTTTTAAAGTTTATTAAAAAGTATGGACTCTTTGCTTTAGCAATTTTACTTCTAGAAGTCTAAGCCAAAGTAGTACTAATGCGTAATTACAATGATAACATGTTCAAAGCACTTTTTTGTGATGTTGTTTGAATTATTTAAATATGAGGAAAAAATCTTTCTATAAGGAATGCCTACATATGCGTGGTTTATTCATCATATGTGATTTAATTTTTAAAAAGTAAAAATAATGAAATAGGTTCATAAGTACTAATTTGAAATGATGCTTATACTATATGGTTAGGTAAAAAAAGTAAATCATGGAAAATATAAACAAACGCTTCATGCTATTTATGAAAAATGTATTTGTAACCACATGAGAAAAAAAATTGTAGAAGCCTACACATCGAACTAATAACATTAGTCATATCTTTAGAGCAGAACAAAAGGGGATGAGTGGGTATTTTCACTTTTTATCTTGTATTTTTAAAATATTAATTAGTAAGTACATATTGACAATTTAAAAGAATGAAATTCAATAGAAGAGGAACGAAATAAGTCAACGACAAAATGCTTTTCCTTAAATTCTTGGTAATGCTAGAATGTGATTATCAATGAATTCAAGGATCTTAGAGGTTCTTTAGGAAGGAATTAATAAAAGGCTGGACAAAAGGCTCTCTACTGCCCCCTCTGGGAAGTGCAACAAAATCTTACAAAACCATGAGAACAGGGAACAAGGAATAGTTAATTCTTTACACCAGCTTGCCTAAGGGGAATTATCAGAGATCAAATAAATAAAGTTGACTTCAAAGTTTAGAGGATATCCAGGATTACAGTAGTCCCCCCTTATCCATCATTTTGTTTCCATTGGTTTCAGTTACCCGTGGTCAACTGTGGTCCTAAAGCAGATAGTCCTCTCTCTGACTTATCAGAAGATCAGTAGTAACCTAATGCTATGTCACTCTTATGTCATTCACCTCACTTCATCTCATCACATAGGCATCTTATCTCACATCATCACAAGAAGAAGAGTGAATACAATACGATAAGATATTTTGGGAGAGACAGAAAGCTAGAGACCTCTTGCACATAACTATTATTACAATATATTGTTAAAATTGTTCTATTTTATTATTGTTGTTGTTTATCTTTTATTGTGCCCAATTTATAAATTAAACTTTATCGTGGGTATGCATGTATAGGAAAATCATAGTATATAAGGGTTTGGCATTATCCATGGTTTCCAGCATCCACTGAAGGTCTTGAAATGCATCCCACACAGATGAGAGAACTACTATATATTTTTACTTTTTTTTAAATTTCCCTTGCAATTTCTTAGTAATAGTTGAAACCAAATTTATCAACTTCTTCTCTACTATATATGTATATATATAGATTATTATTTATCTCTACTATATATATGATAGTTTTCTAAATATTATATATAGTTTTTAAATATATATAGATATATGATTTATAGTTATATATAGATTTATATATAGATTTATAGTTTTCTAAATATATATACATATATAATTTTTTAAAATTTAAACCTTTCAATTTAAAAAATAAGATTTTTAGAAGAAGAAAAAGAATTTTAGAAGTAGAAGAATTTAAAAAAGAAGAAAATATTTACTAAACATCAATTATATGCTAGTCACTCTACCAGGATTTGGGAATGTAACAGTAAAAAAAAAATACAAAGCCCCTGCTCTCATAGTGCAAGGATAAATACAATAAACAAATAAAGATGCAAACTCTAATAAGTGTCAAATGTTGATATGTGATATAAAGAAAATAAAGGAAGAAGAATAGGAGTAGCAAGTCTGGACAGTAAATGTGCTATTTAAAATAGGATGATCAGAACATGCTTCACTGAGATGAGAATTTTCAGATCCAAAGGAATTGAAGGAGAAAATCATGCTGATATTTCAGAAAAGGGCAACAATTGCAAAGACCCTAAGTCAGGAATGTACTTAGCATTTTTAGGGATAACATGGAGGCAAGCATCACTAGAGGAGAGGAAGCAAGTGGGTTAAGAATGAGAAGTGCATCAGATGAGCTGTGTGTGTGTGTGTGTGTGTGTGTGTGTGTGTGTTTATGTGTTGTGGGAAGAGATACAATACATATAGTCCTTTTGGCCAGGGTCAATAAACTATACCTGGGGACCTGTCATATGTTTATGTAAATAAAGTTATATTAGAATACAGCCATAATCTTTTGCTTTGCATTGTGTGTGGCTGACTTCACACTATAAAACAAGTTGAGTAGTTGCAGCAGAGACCATAGATCCCACAAAGTATAAAATATTACTATCAAGCCCTTTGCTGGCTCCCACTTGAGACAATTGTAAAGACTTTGGCTTTTATTGTAAGTCTGATGAGAAGGCAGATGCTTGATTCCTATTGTATCCATGTCCTGAAGGTCATGATAACAGTTTTAAATTTATTCTATGTGTGAATAGATGTTTTTGCATATTTTTAATTAGGTCAGTTCTCAAAGAACTATTGTAGCTATTTTGTGGAGAATAAATTATAAGAAAGCAGGGGTAGAAGTATAGAAAAGAATTAGATGTTCTAACAGCAATGTAAGTAAGAAATGACACTGGTTTGAAAAAAAAGATGATATTGGAAAGAAGGAAATTACTAATATATTGGGTAGGTGGTGAGAGAAAGTTAAAAGCCAATAATGACTCCTAGGTTTTTAAATTGAGCAATTGATATAGGGAATATTAGGGATAATTTCAAATATTGGAAGGGAGAGAGCATATGTGGCTCTTAGGGATAAAATAACCCTGGGATAGCTCTTAGATTCCCAAGTGGATGTGTAAATAAAAATGTATGTAGAGATTTAAGAAGGCAGAAATTGATGGAAAAATATGGGAGCCTTTCTATAGTGAGAACACAATTTGAAGAAGTTAGATGAGATATGTAGGAAGAAAATGTTGATGGAAAAATAGAGAATTTTTAGATGTGTAGCAGAAGAGCGGAATTAGAGCAAGAGGCCAGTGACTTAGTGTGACAGTCAGTGTTCCCACAGGAAAAAAGATGACAGCATTCAACTTCATGATTACATTCCTGATACTTAACAACAGATGGAATTTGATTTTAATAATATACCACGGATTCTATTCTAACAGTTAGAAAATTGATTTTAGTAATATACCATGGATTCTAAACTGTATTAGGAGGGAAATGAAGACAGGATGGATATTGAGAAAGTGGTAGGGATAGTGAATTCTACACACACAAAATGAAAATCTCATAATAGAATGCTTATTAGCCATGGCCTAAAGAAATGTGTATTATTCATGGTTGATATTTAACTTTCCTTTATTTATCATAAGGACAATAACTGTAAATTATTTTAATAATTCCCTGTATTTGTGTGTCATTTTACACTTTAGATGATATTTATACATGTATCAGAAAGCCTCCAAATTAATAAGAGAGTATAACTGAAGTACATTGATCATTGTCTTAGAGACTTAATAAATGAAGGGTAATCTACCAATAATGTGAGTACCAGCAGAACACGTCAGATAAATCCTAAGAAGGAAAACAGAAAATTTTTTCAAGTAAAAGTTGGCTTAAGTTGTGCTAAAGTTGGGCATTCCTTACTGAAAATTATACTTATTTGTTTTACATTGTAGTCACGTGAGGAAACACTGTGAATAGTGGGTAATTGTCAAAGTCAAATCACTCTTTTCTGCTAATGTAATTCTTTGGAAATTAATAATCTCTTTGTAAATTATATGGATGTGATGAGGTAAGAATTGATGTTTTTTTCTGAAATACAGTCCTAAGAAGACATGCACCTTTAATTCTCCTTCAAACACCTTGGGGTTTGAACACAATTACTGATCTTAAAATGTTATGTGACAGTGGACAATTTCTGCTTATAAGTAGGATCTTGCTTAAATAGATAGGCTCTGTACTTGAGTAGATATAATTCATATTTTTTAAAAGGGATTATGCATTACTACATATCCTTTGCCTAAGTTATAACAAGATTTGACTGTAACAGTAGAAATGGAAATTAAACATTTACTATATTTCAAAGCCTGTCTTATAAATGTTAACACAGAATCAGCAAGTTAACCTCAAATTTAAATATGTACAATCCTGAATAAATGCTCCTCTTACACAAGCACTGGTGCTTTACATTTCACCGAGCTGGTTTGTATGACTGCACACCCAGCTGACACAGCCACTTTACACTTAACTGAGTAGATTCAGAGCCAGAGTAGTGTCACTTTTTATTTTAATGTCACCTATAGCTAGAGTTATGTCAGGGTTTCCATTATAAGCTTCTTTTCAGGGCTTAATATCTTTGTAATAATTTTAATCATGGACTGAATCCAAATTTCTTTCTGAAGAATATCAAGCAACATCGCTTCAGAAAAAAGGAGGCCAAATATGTAGGGCTAAGGAAACATACCAATATTAGGGAAAACACAGTTTCTGTGGAGCTTATAACAATTTTAGTAATGCAGGTAAACAATAAAAGTACAATTTTTAAAAGTAATCTTTATAGCTAATGTGGGGCTCAAACTCACAATCCTAAGATCAAGAGTCACATGCTCTACCAACTGAACCAGCCAGGTGCTCCTAAAAGTATGATTAAAAAAAAAAAGATTTATTTATTTGAGAGAGAGAGGGAAAGAGAACACTAGTGGAAGAAGGGGCAGAGGGAAAGAATTTCAAACAGATTCCACACTAAGCGTGGAGCCCCATGCAGGGCTAGATCCCAGGACCTTGAGATCATGACCTAAGCCAAGATCAAGCGTCAGATGCCTAGCTGACTGCACCACCCAGACGCCCCCTAAAAGTACAATTTTTTGAAAGAAAAAAAATGAATGACACTCATAGAGATAGGCTGACAGGAGAGAAGTTTTATGGAAATTTACAGGCAGGATTAGATTCTTTGAACTGGCACTTTCAACTTTTCAATCAAGGCTATCCATGCTATAATTGTTCAATTCCCCACCCAATGTTTGGATTAATTTGTCTACCAGGAATTATTGTTTGTGTATGTCTAGTCCACATACTGAGTTCCACTCTTGATTTTTCCTCTTTACTCACAAATTCTACACTTAAAATATTCCATTTTTTTCATAGTGGAAATGTTTTTTATCAACCATGCAAACTTGCAACACTGAATTTCTCCCCACCTTAGTACTGTGCACCAGAAAAGTCTAGAAATGTTTCTATGGTGCATGGTGATTTCTGATGAGAAACAACAAATCCCCACGTGAGTTTTATCCTTTGTAAGGATGCACATTGGGAACCTTTAGATCATTCACTTGAAGGCTGAGCTTTCTCACTTCTCACGCAGTCATTTCTGAGGGATTTTGGTGGACGCAGGTTGATTAAACATCATTTGAGTAAGTCTTGTGCATATTACAAAACATTGCTTCATATATCTTCCTCTGTATTACTATGAGAAAACCAATCTTTTTATCTTTGATTTTTCTTTGATATTATTACTTCCTATCTATGACACTATACTAGATGCTTGGAATGGAAAAATTAGATCCAGTGTTCTCTCTTCCAAAAATGGGGAGCACAAAAATCTATTTGGAAGAGTACAGCATAGTGTTTAGGATTCTAAACTTTGCTAATCTGGTTTGAATTTAGACTCTTCCATTTAAAGCTCTGAGACCCTGAGAAAAATCCACTTTCTAATTACCATTTTTCATCAGGTAATCAGTATTAAATGACAACTATTAAATTTATAGCTCAAAGTTGCAAGCATTTATTCAGTACCAGACACTGTCTAAGTGTCCTTCATTTAATTCATACAACAACACATTGGGTGAGTTGTATTATTATCTTAATTTTATGGTGAGTAAATAAGAATTACAGATATTAGTTTTTTGGCAATCATGAGTATTGAGTGATGTGACTTGGATTTGTACCTAATAGTCTGGATTCCAACTTCATGCCCTTAACCTCATGCATTACAGTCACCCTTTCTGAGAATTAAGTAAACAATACCTTCAACAAACTTATCCCAATGGTTGGCTATCAATAAATGATAGCTAGCTGTAGAATCTTAAATGAATAGAACAGTAGATTATTTGAAAGCTAGAAAACAGAAATATCCTGTCAAAATCTTTCTAAAGTCTGGACAGATTTTAACTTGGTCAATTTCAAATGAATCTATTATTCAAAATAAAAAATAAGGCAGTTAAGCTTAAAACAATCCACACATTCATTAAATTATCCATCCAAAAGTAATTATCTAGCAACATATATGGATAAGGTTGTCCCCAGATTTGATAGGCATATTAAATAAATGAGACATAGATATTTCCCTCACAAGGTAGGGCCTTAACAAAGACATTTGAGATCATTTGTCATTCTTCAGTTGGCTTATTCAGTTACCAGTCAGTAGGTTAGTCATTCAACAAGTATTTCCTGAGATTCACAAATGTGACTTTCAGATATTTTGCTAGACTCTGTGATACATTAAAAGACAACAAAAAAAAGATAAATTTATTCTTATGGAAGCAAGAGTCCATAAAATATTTACTAACAACATGCTTAATGGCTCAAAATTAATCAGAACTGCTCAGGGCAGAAACAACTAGAACACATTTAATGCATAAAATGCTACTTCCAATGGACCTTAAGGAAAGGTAAGATTTGGCAAAGTGGAAATAGGGCATTTTTAGAAACAATGTAAACCAAAAATGGATGATGATAAGATGTTGGGCAAATACTGAAAAATTAAAGAGTTAAATTTATCTTTAATTTAAAACAATGGTTCTCAAATTTTACTAAATAGCAGAGCCACTTGAGAAACCTCTAAAAATCCCAATGCCTAGGTTTCTATCCATACCAATTAGTATGTCTGAGAGATAAGCTAGGCACTAGTATTGTTTAAAGATCCCCGGAAGATGCTAGTGTGCAGCAGATTTCGAGAACCACTGGTTTAGAGTATGAAAAATAAAAACTAAACATTCTGAGAGGAAAAATAGATTTAATTACATTGTAGAAGCATTTAAATCTCAAGGGGAAGCATTTGGACATAATCCAATAGGATACATGAAATGATCAAAGAGGATCTATAAGCAAGAAAAAAAAAAAAGAACTATGTTCCATAACCAAGGGAGGGGACTTCTGACACTGTGACTGTGATTGTTGGGGAGGAAGAGCTTCCTCTACCCTGTGGTCCTTCTAACTGGACTTAGAATCAAATTGATACGAGACAGATTAACAGAAGAAAATCAAATTTAATAGGCATATGCACAGGGAATTTACACAGACACGAAATTTCAAAGACAATGAGGCATCATGAAGCTTATATGAGCTAAAGAGAGGGTAGGGCCACTCTCTGTAGGAGGATACAAAGGAGAGGGAGGCCATTAGCAGGAAGGCAAAAGGAGATGTTTAAAAAAACAAAGGTTGCCATATTATGCAGATAAGTTTCTTAGGTAAAGGAGAGTCTCTGTTAGTAGTTCTTTTCCGGGTACAGGCTCTCCTTTTCAATATAAGTTTAAGCAGTTGAGGGGGAGTCAGAGCTTTTTTCCTGCATCTGCTGGGTTTTAATTGTTTTTAACTCAAGACAATTTTTATGCCAAAGTGGTCCATGTTCGGACAGCCTACCCTTGAACCCTACATGATTGGAGCCCCAAAATGTCAAGGAGAATAAGAACAGAAAAATGACTTATAGAATTGGGCAACTAGAATGCATTTGATAACTTTTGGGAAGCAGTTTCAGAGTAATAAGGGGGAAAACTGGATTTCAAGTGGTGAAGAAGTAGCAAATATTAATATACAACTAATTATTCAATACACCTAAACACAAAGTGAAGTTTGTAGCTCTTTTTGGAGTAAAAAAAAAAAGTAAGAAGGAATAGAGAATGTACTTGATTACGTTATAGGCCAAAGGACATGTAATAGCAAGAGAAAATAGAAATACAGATAATGGGTTACATACTCACATCCCCGAGTGTGTATGTGCATTTTAATTTGTATTCTTCTAGCAGGAGAGCTTATATCAAAGATTTGAGTGCAGGTAATTTATTTGAGAAACGATCTCAAAAAAAAAAAGTGAGGAAACAATAAACTGGGACCAAGAAATAGAAAGACTCAACATCAGAATCTGTTTTTGAGGTCACTTATGTGAGCAATGGAGGCTTGATCCCAGGAACCCCTGAGAAGTGTCAGGGATGCTTTCTAGAAATATGCATTTAAGATATGGCAGACTGGAGTGTTTCTCTGTTAGATCTAATCCCTCAGTGTTTGTGGAGACTTCTAGGGAATTAACCTCCATACATGTCTTGGCTGTGCTTGCCCTAGCATAACAATCTTTCCTGGTAGGTAGAAGACCTTGAGATAGAATGAAGTTAGTTGCTAACAGTATGAGGCAAGTCTGAGTTCTCACAAGTGCATGCACTGCAGCTGTGGTTACAATTAGAGGTGCACTGAGGGAAATCCACAGTTAGAGAAGGCTGGAGTTCACATGAGCAAGTGCTAGCATTTGAGATGGCACTCATGGTGGGAATACATTCTATCGAAATGAAAAGTACAAAAAAGATTTGAGTGTGGAAATCAGGAGAAGCATTGTTACAAAAAGGGGTTATGATTTATCAGTGTAGAAAATAAAAGATGGAGAACAACAACCTGCTATATACCTAAGATGTTTGATATATTCAGTTCTTACCAACCCTTTGTGTTAGGTATTATTACTCCTATTTTATATTGAGGAAAAAGAGGCTAGAGGCTCACCTAGAATGTGAATACAGATCTGCCTATACACAAAGCCTTTACTATTCCTCTTTACTATGTTAATTCCTTTGGATATAAGAATAAGTTTAGGAGCTTCTGGGTAGCTCATTTGGCTAAGCATCTGCCTTCAGCTCAGGTCATGATCTCAGAGTCTTGGGATCAAGCCCCTTGTAGGACTCTTTGCTCAGTGGGGAGTCTGCTCCTCCCTCTCCCTCTGTGCTCTCTGCCTCTGTTCTCTCTCTTGCTCTTTCTCAAATAAATAAATAAGATCTTTTTTAGAAAAGAATAAATTTGTAATTAGGCTGCAACTATACCATTTCTGGGTAGAGAGAATTTGGTAGCATGAAGATAGCAACTGATGTGTTTTTGTTTTAGTACTAGTTCATTTGGCATGTCCGAAGGAGAAGCCAGAACTAAGAGTCACTCCTGAATGCACTTTTTGTAAGGAGGAGACTGTGAGGAGTAGGGTATGGGAGAAATATGCAGGAGGAAGAAAGAGACAGAATACCAAAAGCAAGAGCTAAAGAGACAGACTGCAGCCAGATATGTGGGCGTGCCAGCTGGAGAAGCAAGGCAGACAGCAGTTCTTAAATATCAATATCAAGAAAAATGTTTTGAGCTGCTTAGTTTCCACTGCTGTGAATTAGTCAACAAATATCCTTGAGTGATATTATGTTTCTAATGGTGAACTGCATAGAACATTCCTCTCAAACATATTTTCTAGTAAGGAGGAAAAATATAAACAAGTATTTAAATAATACTGTGGTAAGTGGCTTGTAGGAAATGTAAAAAGTGTTATGGTATTTAATAAGTGTTCTTTTCCCATGTGAGGGATTAGTGAAGTAACTCCTGGGTAAATGAGCGAATGAACAACTGGGGTGGAAGCCAGGAAACAAGAGATCTAGCAATAGCTCTGGTATTTGTTACTTTTGTGACATAAGTAATCTATTTAATTCTCTCACCTTTTTCTTATTTGAAAAAGTTTTCTTATATGAAAAGTTTTAGGGATTATAGTGTAAATAAAATTTTAAGACCAAATGAAGAGAAAAATGACTTACAAAATAATAATGTTAAGCAAGAAAAGTTAATTTTTCCCAGCATGGAAGGAGAAATGCATTCAAAACAGCAAACCAAAGCTAAGATTTTATTAAACACAAGGCTTCTGTCAAAATCTGACAGTTACATCATGGACACCTCCTAAGCTGTCACTGGCTTACCAGTCACCAAAAGCAATCATGTCTGATAGGTCTTCTTCAATACTAAGCGTTTGGAATGTTGACCTTATTAGGGAAGAGCAGAAACAGCAAGACAGAAATACAAGAACATAGTAGCAATATTAGTTGTCAGCTGTGTTGTCAGAACTGCTAAGTATAGAATGCTTTAAGATATGGAGCCAAGAACTATGGATTTTGCTTTTAGTGATTTTTAACAGCATGAAATGCTTTGTTCTCAATCAAAAGAAATATAAAATAATAATGATACAAATTTTTAAAAAGAATAATGAAACCCTGCACATTGTAAAAGTTTTGCCTGTGAAAAAGCCCCTGGAGCATCATGCAAGTCAAATGCTGCCAAATTCTATTTCAAGACCAAATTTTCTTCAGCCTCAGGGAATAGCTGTCAAATGTTTACTTGACTAACATTCAGACAAAGCCACAGAGTCGACTGATAACTTTTAATGAATAAAGTCAGATTAATAAATGCTTGTTGACTTAAGAAAAAAAAACCCTGCTATATCATTGCGTTCCAATTTCATGTTGTGAAAGGAAAATGGAGAAAGCAAAAGTACATAAATTAATAACAACCCATGTTTTTAGCACTCCAATATATGGCATTCATTCATATCAGGATAGCAATGGACTTAGGTGGGTAAGCTCTCTGTGTATCTTTCTGAAGAAATGAGGTACAGTAATAAATTCTTTAAAGGCAATGTAATTCTATTATTTATGAAAAAATAAGTGTTTTGTCTTTAAACAATCTCTTATGGGAAACTACTTATTTGTATTTTGTTGAGAGTGTGTACACATGTATTCTATCAAAGAATTACAGACAATTATAATACAGTGTGATGAGTAGGATGATTAGATGTATATATGGAGAAACTGTGCGTCTGTGAGTCACGCACATTTTCCAAGGGCTCAGTATTAAAGTGTGAATTAATGTAACAACCAGGGAGTTATCACAGGGAACAGCATGTACAAAGACTCAGTGGCTTGGGATAACATGGCATATTTGAGGAATACTAATTCATTCTGTATCGCTGTAACAGTGGTTGCTCTTTGAAGCATTGCAGAAGATAAAGTTGTAAACAATGATAGGCAGAAGACATTAATTGCACATCACTGGAAATTAATTACTCCTAAAATAGATTAGCCTGGTGTGAGACTCTAGCTCATTCTAAGCATAACAAAAAATGTAGTTTTCCCCCCTTGATATCTAAATGGGATATGAAAAAAATGCAAAATAGTTAAAGAAAAAAAATAGTATTTCATTCTTAGATGGGTCATAAAAAATGATTTTTTTCTGTTTTGAGGACATTTTTTATTATGACATGTTAATCACTATACAATACATCATTATTTTTTGATATGGTGTTCCATGACTCATTGTTTGCATATAACACCCAGTGCTCCATGCAATACATGCCCTCCTAATACCCTTCAGCGGGCTAGCCCATCCGCCCACCCCCTCCCCTCTAAAACCTTCAGTTTGTTTCCCGGAGTCGATAGTCTCTCGTGGTTCATTTCCCCCTCTGTTTACCCCCCCTTCATTTTTCCCTTCCTTCTCCTATCTCCCTGCTATTCCTTATATTCCACAAATAAGTGAAACCATATGATAATTGTCTTTCTCTGCTTGACTTATTTCACTTAGCATAATCTCCAGTCCCGTCCAAGTTGCTGCAAATGTTGGGTAATCATTCTTTCTGGTGGCTGAGTAATATTCCATTGTATATATGGACCACATTTTCTTAACCATTTGTCTGTGAAGGGCATCTCTCCTCTTTCCACAGTTTGGTTATTGTGGATGATGCTGTAAAATGATTTTTTTAAAAAGAAAAAAATGAGATAAAGCAGAACAATTGTGAATATGGTATGACAACTCACTGGAAATGGAGGAAAGCATTGTAATGTTTATGTATTGAACATCCAAGAACAAATGGCAATAACAATGGCAATCATCATGCTATTCCATATACTACAATGACACAACCGCAAAAAACTTCCCATGGACTGACAGCAAGAAATCTCCAACCTCTGAAATCCACCAGCAATAATTTTCAAATATTCATCTACATCATTTTCAAAAGAAACCTTAAAAAATGTAGACTTCAAAGCTCCACTTCAGAATATGTGGACCCGTGATTTAGGAACAGGACATTTGAGAAATATAAAATAAAACAGAAATCTCTAGATTGCTCTAACGTGATGCCAGATTTGGGTACTCCAGCACTATGTGTTGTTCAGCACTGTGTTACTCAGGTATATTATTTGGTAGTTCAAATGTATTATTATTTTTATGCATATGAATCTTTGTTGAATCTATTTCATTTTGTTCTAGTAGTTTCTGAATCCATAACATTGCATAATATTATGCCTGACACCTATGAATATGTGTTGAATAAATACATTTATTTACTCAATCTGTTCAAGAATATATGTGTGTTTATAAATATAGTCAGTGACAGATTTTTTTCCTTAGCAATTATTATACTTTTCTAAACAATATAAATGGCAGCAATATTTTATTGACTCTCCTGATATGTTCTTCTCATTATTTACTGAGGAGTTTTCCATAGCTCAGACTTCAGAATGTCCACTGGGGTTACTCAAGTATAATAAATCTTTTACCTAGCAACTAATCACTGCCTACGAGCATATATGATCTACTATAAGGTTCAAAGACAGGTTAATTCCATGCTATTGTTTATATCCAGATCTACATGAAGCATGCATAACCATATTACACCAAAATGTTAGGTGAAACCATTTTTTAACCTTCAATAATGTTTATTTATTGTGAGTTAAAGATGATAAAATTAGGCCTTTGGATTACAAAAACTAAGATTTTTTTCTCTATTGCTCTAATCAGAAATAACCTATCAAGAAGCAATACATTTTTCTGAATAATCCTCTTAATCAAATAAAATGTATTCCTAATTCAATTAAATGCAATGAATTGAATTTAGAAGCTCCTAAATACAAAGTATTATTTTAAATTTAGATTTATATACTCATTTAATTCAACACAATGATAACATGGGATCGATGTTAAGATTTCCATTTTATAAACTATAAAATGGATGCTATAAGAATTTAAGTATCTGGCCCATAGTCACACAGTTATTAGAGCACAGTCAGGATTGGACCTAAATTTGTCCTTTCTACTACATCAATTTCATCCCTTATGTGATACATAAATAGGGCAATCTTTAAAAGAAATCTTAAATTATTTTAAGATTAGATTGTATATGATTGTTATATGATTACATGTAATTTACCTGACAATATGAAACACTGGTCTCTAAAAAATAAAGTACAACTAGTGACCCAACCCTGGATTTCCAAATCACTTTCCTGTGCAATCGAGTCCAGAAAGCTGAATTGTACATTTTCCCATACCTGTCTTATACTTATCAAGCTTAGGGAATTAGAGACTGTGAGAAACTCTGGGAAACTCTGGGTTTCCCAAATGCAATGATTAATTTCTTACTTAAATTTTATAGAGTTTTGTAAGATAACTATTTGTTTAATAATACTTAAATAATAATAAAACATAATATATTCTTAATAATTTGTTTTCTATCATCAATGCTGGGAACATCTTGACTCATTGATATATATGTGTGATTGTTTTCATTCTTCAACACAGGTCAGCACAGAATAAACATTTACATCATAGTTAAACCCTGTATACATATGTGTGCATATGTGTGTATATATATATGTATGTGTGTGTGTGTGTAATTTGATATTATTTTATAAAGCTGATGCCAGATAGATGTCAATATATGTTTGTTTGCCAAAATATATCCTTTGGTTTGGTTTCCTTGACACAAATTTTGATTCAATAGAAAATTCTACCTGTTCTGTCAATAATTTCTATACATGATATGAAATGAATTAAAGTTTTTCTTAATCTTAGGATTTAATATTATAATTAAAATTTCCACATAATATTCGTATAGTACCTTTATGAGCTAATTTCAAAATAATTTCATAAAATATGTTTAAGAAATATTTGTTTGAATTTCTCATTTAAAATGTTGACCACCATTTTCTTTTCTTTTTTAATAATAATTTTTTTATGTTATGTTAGTCACTATACAGTATATATTTAGTTTTTGATGTAGTGTTCCATGATTCATTATTTGCGTATAACACCCAGCACACCTTGCAATATGTGCCCTCCTTAATATCCATCATTTTCTATAGGCATGCTAACACAATGATTATATACCATCTTTATTAATTAAATTCACATGACTCAGAACTTCGATTTATATGAAATGTTTCAGTAAGTCTGATACATGAGTATACATAGAATAATGCACTAAAATTTGAGCTAATAAAGTTGAGTTTTCCTGTTTGTTTATATATTCAAGAATTTTTATCTATCAAAATCAAATTAATTAAAATGTTAAAAGCCAAATTAGTTATCAGCATGAATAAAAAATGATAATTTCCTCTATATGCAATTTTTACACTCATGAAAAAATCTCAAAAGCCCTTACGCTGTCTTGATGTTTTGAGTTTTCCTTTATTGCAGTTTACTATGCCCTTCACAAAATTGTAATATCAAAACTCATCACAGTTTAGCAGCTTAGAATCTCTACCAAAGAGAATCAGATATATTTGGGCAGGTTTATGTCAACATTTGAAGCAGCATAGAATATTTGTCTTCATAGACCAGAGCAATGACTTTGAATGGACCTGCATATGTCATGCTTTACCCTATTAATGAGGATCATGTGAGGGGAAACTGTCAGCCATATGACATTCCTTTTCTTGTCTTTGTAATTCAAATCCCAAACTAGACACATTGACAATTTGTTTATTAAATTGACTTTAGTCTCACTGTGCACTCAGATGTCTGGGATTATATTTTGTTCATTTACAAAGAGTTTCAGTTTAAAATTTTTATATTGAGATGCCTATTGAAGCCTTGAATTTCCATAGTAAGAAATAAGAATTGTTAAATAAGATTCTGCATTTTAACTTCCAGTTATAAAATAAATGAGTCACAAGGATGAAAAGTACAGTATAAAGGATATAGTCAATAATATTGTAATAATGTATTGTTGCAAATGGTAATTATACTTATTATGGTAGGCATAGCATAAGGTATACAGTTGTCTAATCACTATGCTGTACACTTGAAACTAATATAGTGTATGTCGACTATAATTCAATAAAAAGTATTTTGTAACTGTGGATTATCCATCTAAGTTTTAACTACATAAATAAATTTATACTGTTGAATGAGTAATTATTATGTGATCAAATAACCTATGATAACCTGGAAAATAATCTTCTCCCTGACTATACAAAACTAACCAAATCTATATAATTAATTTCAAACCAAACACCTTTCTGAATCCATACATACCATTTCAGCTTATACAAATTTCTCCCTACTTTAAACTCTTAAGCATTATGGTATTATTTTATTCTTAATCAAGAAATCACAATATAATAACTTGCAGTGATGACTTTGCAGTGTGTCACATGTAGTTTATTAATAGTCTTATGTCTAGACAGAGCTTGGCTTGATAGATATCTGTTGCATACAAAATGGAGTGAATAAATGAATGACTGCATTAATGAATGAATATATGATAGAATGAAAGAATCAAAATATTTAGGGGTACCTGGGTAGCTCAGTCAGTTAAGCATCCAACCCTTGATTTTGCTCAGGTCATAATCTCAGGGTTGTGAGATGGAGCCCTGCATAAAACGCTGTGGTCAGTGGGGATTCTGCTTCTCTCCCTCTCTCCCCCTCTGTTCTTCCCCCCTCATGCTCTCTCTCTAAAATAAATAAACAAATAAATAAAAAGAATCAAACCTGTTAATGATTTTTCTTTTTTAAAAAATAAAGTATAACTACGTTTATTGCTTTGATGAAGGTATTTCCACCACTGCCTACAATTACAAGTTTTACAGTTGGAGAAATAAGGTTACATTTGGAGAAACAAGCCCTCAGAATATTTTGAATACTTAGGAAGTATGCCATGCATGACTTAACTTTAGTTTAGCAGAAAAAAAAGTAAATAGTGATAATGACTTTAGTGATAATGACTTACTTTAAAAGAGGAGCAAGAAAATGCAAACCTATAAAACTCTTAGGAGGTAAAATAAGAGAATGTACTGACCTTAGGTTTGGTGATGACTTCTGATATACAACATTAAAGCATAATCCATGAAAGAAAGAAATGACTTTATTAAATTAAATGAAGACTTCATTAAATTAAATTTCTACTCTATGAAATACATGGTCAAGAGAATAAAAAGAAAAGCACAGAAGGGGAAAAATGTTTGCAAAGACAAATCTGATAAAGGATTGTTTTGCAAAATATGCAAAGAATTCTCAAAACTCGATTAAAACAACCACATCTGATTAAAAAATGGATCAAAAACTTTAATAGACATCTTAACAAAGAAGATATATCGATTGCAAATAAGCATATCAGAAGATGTTTCACATCATATGTTGTCAGAAAAATGGAAATTTAAACAAGATACCACTACACACCTTTTCAAATAGCCAAAATCCAAAACATAGTTTTCAACAAAGGGAAATCAATGCCCACTTCATAAGATGTGCAGAAATAGGAGAAACCCATTGGGGAATTATCTCACATCAGTATGCAAAGATGATTAGTAAAACACTAAGCAGTAAATATAAATATAATGTATTAAAATAAGCCAAATAACTGAACTTAGGGAATATCTAAATTTAAGAGCTTTATGTTTAAAAAAGCAAACAAACATGAAAGACTGAAAGAAAATACAGCCAATGAGGTGGGATTAGTGGTTAGATACTTTCTCTAATGGAAACCAATGTAGGAGAGAGTTTACAAGCTTAACAGACAATTGTTTTGTCTACCTAACACTTCTACCATCGCTGGGAATTTTAATCCCTTCTTTCTCATCTTTCAATGCAGCCACATATCAATCAAGAAAGCTGTCACATTCCTGTATGACTCCTTACTACCAGGCTATAGGTGATTGTAGAAGCCCAGTAATTGAGCCTGAGTATGAGCATTTTTCCCTTCCAAAGACTCTCTCTCCCCTCTGGCTACAAGAGGCTGACCAATAACCAAGAACCTTTTACCACAGAGGAGCATGTTTTGAAGAACAATGAGGACTGACTGTAAGCATTTAGACTTATCAATTAGAAATGTATCAGTTCTACAGAGGATGTTGGTTCAATAGGTAATGTAGTGTCTTGACTCCATTTTTGATGTTTGATGGCTAACATCTCATTCCTTCCTCTTCTTCATTTGCCCCATATATGGGTAAACGGCATCTGAGCAATCTGATAGGAAAACCCCAATGCTCACTCTCTTGATACTGTGGAGAAATTCAAACTCCACAAATCCAGCCCCGTGTGGGAACCCTAAACCCAGCAACCACTGCACTCTAATGACAATAAAAACCAAAACCACTTTGGCCTTCCTTTTGCTCAAGCCAAAGGATACCTCTCCTGTGCTCCCAGAACATCTCAAAAGATATCTTTTGGAACTCTTCTTGGTGTGTGTATGATGTCGCTAGCATGAATTTCTCTACCAGTCTTGGGTGAGAAGCTGATCCTGTCCTCCTCCTAGCAACTGCAAGGTAGAGTAGCATAGTAAAAATGAAAGCCATATTACTAGAGGATAAGGATAAAATAGATCATGAAAAATAGACAGCAAAGAGAATTCTGGAACAGATTTTGAGATAAAGAATAGAAAAAATAGAGCAACATTTGTTGAAGGAGTATCCATGTTACAGGGATGTGTTTTAAGACGGGGGAATTACAAACCTTCTGAAACCTGAAAACCTTCTGGAAAAGCAGTGATTATAAAAGTTATTTCTGATATGTGACATTTAATATATAATTTCTATCTAAAACACGTGGAAATTTTCAAAATAAGTTAGCTATTAAAAGGTGTTAATTCAATGTAAGTGACTGGAGTAGGACTTTATTGTGTCAGAAATAATAACTTGTAGAAAAGGTTTACATGCTGAAATCTTGCATGTAGTTATCTTTTGGCATAGTTGTTTTGGGTTTTATTTTGTTTGGTAGCTTGCTTTCTTGCTTTTGTTTTACTTTTTGGCTTTTGTGAAGTACTCAAAAAGGTTCATTTCTATGTTTTCCCTAGATATCATCTTCTAAAATTTGCTTTCTTAAATTGAGTATTTCACAGGCATTTTGCACTTATTCAACCTCTGCATGCCTATAGAAAATATTTCCATAAACTGACCTCTTTTTGAAATCAGTGGGAATTAAATATCTAATGTGCAGCTGCAGGAGTGTGAAAGTGTATAAAGTTTAGTGATCATGATTTTCACAATCCTCCCCTTGCATTCATATTTCTCATAGATTTTTTTTTATTAATATTAATTGCAAAGTCATCTTCCCAATTGACACCTGGATAAAGAACTGTGTTAAAATTAAATGATGAATAGACTCATTTGTGATTGTGGTAATGAAATCTTGTAGGTGGTTATATGTGAAATGGGTCTTATAGTTTGCCTGAAAAAAAGAAAAATCAAATCTCTGGTTTAGTATTTTGAAATGGTGCCAATGACTTCACATTCTGGACTTCAAAAATAAAAGAAAACAAAACAAAAAAAAGATTTAGATGAGCATTCCTAAAATATATAGTAAGAAGCTTATTTATGAGTCCTCTAATTTTATATCTATAAAATAACTAAAAATCATGAATTCTATGTTTTGCCTTGATCAGGTTTGTTTCAGATTATGTTTCTGCCCATCCTAGACTGAATAGAATATCGGGGAACTGAAAAAAGCACTGATCAAATGTAATAAGTGTGGTTTTACAAATCTTACAAACCTGTAATAGAAGAAATATGATTATTATTAAGGAGAATTTGAAATTTAATTGATGCAAATTATTCTCCAGAGACCATTAGGTTATCTGTAGGATATAAGATTTTAAAATTAGTTTTGTGGTAAAAAAATCACAAAAAAGTTTAGTAAGTGTAACCACATGCCAAAATTGATTTTTAATTGCTATTATCAGGTGGGTAAGGGTCTTGGGAATAAAAGATGCAAATTCAGGATTAAAAAAAAAAACACGTTCAGAATAAAAAGTAATACAGACATGTTTAAGTAAGAGCAATGATTTTCTGAAAAAAATTGTTGTAATTGTGCTTTAAAGGGTATTCATACATCAATTAGGATTTGGAGAAGATGACTCTTCTTATAAATTATGTTACCATGTAATATGGTATGTTCAGTTTGTCCTTTTGTGGTGAGAGATAGAAAGAGAGAGAGAGAGAGAGAAAGAGAAAGGACTGACAAACAGTAACATACACAGAGGAAGAGAGCTGGCTTTTAGCGATGTCCTGTGAGCAACATGAGATAATTTGGAAATAAGAACAAAGCAAGAAAATGTAGTATATATAATTGTTTTGAATAACCCATGCCCTGGCTAGGAAATAAAACAAAATTTAGTTCTTTGGTTGCAGTTTGGTGTTTATTTATTTCCTTCCTGTGCAGAGTTCATCTTTCCTGACAAGATGAAGAGCAACATATTCCATGTGGAATGGGTACACCAGTTATTGCCTCTTCAAGGAGTCTGGAGTGTATATCCTGAGGGTTCTAAGATCTCAATTCCTTAGGGAAATGTGCTATGCTCCTTGTTCCTGTCAATAATTATTAATATCTCACATTTTTGTTAAGCACCTACTATGCACTAGAAGTTTTATTGGTCATTGAAGTTGCCTAGCTCAAACTTTTCGGAACCAAAAGCCTGGCCCATCTCTGAAAACACTGTTGATTTCCTTCTATATGGTATTGGCAACAGTGAATTGGAAAAATAGACTCTATATAATAGTCTATTAAATAATATAAACAAATCAATAAATGTTTCTTGTTTTAAATTGGGACTAGACTACTGATGAAATGGTCGAACTTATCAGAAAATTGGGGCATTTATTAATTATATAACCAATCTAAACACTCTGAGAAATAAGCTAACATGAGCTTTAATCAAAAATGGCCAATGGCAAATAGATCATTTTTTAAACAAAGGAAGTATGACCCTCAGTCTTTCCCTGGCCACTCTACCTGCAGAGATACAAGCACAGAGGAACAAAAGAGCCAGGTTTATACAGAGTCAATCATTCTATTGATATAAATAAAACACACTCTTCTGAGGAAAATGGAATCACAGTTGAATATCACAGTTGCAGACAGCTATACAAATGTTACAGTTAAAATGTATTTTAATGAAGAATTCACTATTAAAATGAAGAAATAACCAAAACATCAGTAGAAATCTGAACAAAAATATAAAAGAAAATGTCAAGTTTCTTTTTATGTATTTCTAAAGAAAAGAAGTTGCAAGGAAAGAAGTCACAGGGCATAATTTCATTGTTGAGTTCTAGCTGGGCATCTAAACCTATCATCATCTTAAAAATTGGAGACAGAAAGATTAATTGAAACATAAGTAATTTTCTTACAAGTCAAATACAAGAGCATAACAGCCCAGGGGTTCTGATTTGAGCTGTAGTATTTCTATTCTGAGGTTTAAGCCAATTTACAAAATTATTTAGAAAACCAAGTTTCTGATTTCTAATTAAGAGATCTGAAATAGGATGACTAGAAGAATATTTCATTTTGGCAAGAAGTTGTGACATAATGTAATAGTATTATGCAATTTCCTAGGAGAGGTAAATTAAACATTTAAATATGTGATTATTTCATTTTGTTAGCATCCACCCAATAAATTTAATTGAATACTTCAGGTTTATAAACTCAAGAAATATACTTTGTTGCATGTGAATTGGGTAGAATAAATATGTGTATATTTAGTTTTTGCTAATTAGATGGTGAATGTCACACAAAAGATTCCAAATTAGCAGTTCAAAGCTGGAGTGGAAACAGCATTTTAATAAGCCCCTGAGTAATTCTGAAGTTGTCCCTAGACCATATTTAAAGAATCATCATTTTGGGGCAACTGGGTGGCTCAGTTGGTTAAGCACCCAGCTCTTGGCTTCAGCTCAAGTCATGATCTCTCAGTTATGACCTCACAGTTGTGAGATGGAGCCCAGAGTCAGGCTTTCCTCTCGGTGTGGAGTCTACCTCAGTTTCTTTCTCCCTCTGTCCCTTCTTGCTCCTGCATTTTCACCCCTTCTCTCAAATAAATAAATGAATGAATAAATAAAATATTTAAAGAATCATTATTTATAGATTTAAAGTTTTTAGACTGAAACTGTTTTTATTTTAACTTTATAAATGCAGAAGTATTTATTTTCTCTTGCAATATTTCCAATACACACTCATCATATAATGGTCAATATTTCACTTTAGATTTATTAATTATTCATTTTCCATTCATTTGCTCAGTAAATATACTTTGAGAATCTACTATATTCCAGGAACAATGATAAGCAGTGAACATTTTGGGATGAGCAAGAGGAAGGTAGTTATTCTTGCAATTGCTAAGAGTAAACAATGACTTAAGACTAGCAAGATAGGTGAAAGTGACTGGCTTGCTTGCAAGAGCATGCGATTCAGTCTCAGGGTTGTACGTTTGAGGCCCATGTGGGGTGTAGAATACTTAAAACTAAATAAATTAATTAATTAAAAAAATAGAACAGTAAGATAATGAAGATCAAAATGTAATAAAAATTATTAATATCATTCTATATCTCCATTAGAAATCCATAATATTTATTTACAATAGTTAGAGTTAGAAATTAAAAAAACAAAATTACTTAAAGCAGCATCAAAATATCTAGTGTCTCTGAATAAATCTAAGAAAATATATGCAAGATATCTATGCAGAAAATAATTCAACTCTTTTGACAGATATACCAGCAAACCCAAATACATCGAGATAATATGCTGCCTATGATTTGGAAAACTCAAGATGTCAATTTATACTAAATGGAAACATAGATATATTGCATACCTAGTGAAAATCTCCTTAGAGTGTTTGGAAAGTGGATGAAGAAATCTAACATGCTGATTTTAAAATTAATGAAGGGATACAAAGTTGTGAGTCTGGCCCAAATACTCTGAAGAAGAATAACAAAATGGTAAGAATGCTTTACCAAATGGTAAGATTTATCATACAGTATAGCTTTTAAATAGGGCTATAGTACATCAAGATTAGACAAAACTGAGAGTTGCAATCATGTGACCTACAGGCCAGTCATCACTTTTTGTAAATAAAGTTTCATTAGAACATAGCTATTCTATGCTACACCAACTTGTCACCACAGATTGTATGGCCCAATGCCTAAAATGTTTTCCATTTTGTCTTTTAAGGAACAGTTTGCCAATCCCTGAGCAAGAACAGTGAAGCAAACTAGAAAATACAGAATTATGCACATGTGCATATTTGTACATGGCAAAGATATATGTGAAGAGTAGTTGAAAATATGGAGAAAATGACCACAACTTCATGCCATAAATGCACACACACACACACACACACACACACACACCTCTATATGTAAATGAAAAGGCATGTAAATTTGATTAAAGTCATAAACTTCAGATATATCACTAAGAAAAGGAAGCCATTTGGTAGAAGATATTTGCCTCACCTGTAACTGGCAAAGAGATTATTCATAATATTTTTAGAATTGAAATACATTAGTAAGAAAAGTCAGATAACCTAATACAAATTTTTGCAGGAAAGAAAAAAGGAAAGAGAAAAGGGAAGGAGAGAGAAAGGGAGATTTCTCAAAAGGAAACTATAAAGTTTTCAGAAAAGAGGATACATAGTTGGCCAAATATTTTAATCAGGTGGTGAATCTAACTAGTAATTAATGAAATGCACAGTAAAGTCATGCATATATACACACTACAAATCCAAAAGACTAACATTAAAGAATACAAAGTCTAACAATCCCACGTTGGGAAGAATTTGGAGCAATTAGAGTTTACAATGGCAGTAAAAATATAAATAGCCCAGATTTTATACTTTTATTTTTAAAGCTAAAAACAATAAGAGCAGTAAAATCAAACAAGAAGTATTATTTTGTATAGCTGAGAATTCATATACTCTTCAATTAGGGAGTTCTACTGTAAACATTTATTCTGTGGAAAAATGCTCATTTGCACAAATATATAAGGGCAACTATGTTCATAGTATTATTATTCATGACAAAATGAAAGCAACTCAAAATGAAATGAAGAATAAAATGAACAAGTAATGATACATTTATACAAGGGAATATACCAGAGAAACCAAAAATTATAAACTATATAGTAACTTAGATGAATTTTTAAATATTACACTGAGTGGAAGAAGACAGAAACAAAATTAATAAATATGGAACGATTTCATTTCTATAAAATTTGAAATCAGGTGAAACTACAGTTTAGAGTAGCTACATTGTTGTTGCTTTTGCAAATTTGTTGTGCTGTACATCTGTATTTTTTACACATCCTTTTGGGATATATGTTATGACTTAAAATATTTAGAAATTAAAATCTTCAGTAGAAAAAATGGTAAAAGGCATCATAGGCAATTCATGGAAGGGGTAATCTGAATGACCATTAAACATATGAAAGAATACTCAACATTAGTAATGATCTGAAAAATTCAAGTGAGAACTAGATATAGTTTTCACACCTGTCAGTTCTGCAAGATTTAAAGTCTGATAATTTATTTTACCAGTGTTGAATATAATATGTGAAAAATATAACATTTAAATTGCTATTGGGAGTATAAGTTGTTAAAATCACTTTGTAGAGAAATTTAGCACTCTAACCAATTAAAGTTTTAACATTGTGCATACTTGGGAGTCCAATAAGTCTGCATTCAGAAATCTACACGAGAAAAACTTTTCCACATGGCAGACAAGGGGAGAATTTTATGAATATTCACTGAAGGCCTCTTAGCACAGTGAGCAAATATACAGATAATGTAACCGTCTTTCAGTAGAAGTATGAAAAAATAGATACATATTTATTTATTTAGCAAGATAATGTATTTAAGCCAAAATCAATAAACAAACACCATATATATTGGTATGAATAAATTTCAAAAACCTAATGTGGAATAAAAATGATTTGCAAACTATTTCAAGTATGGTAGGCAAATTCACCCCTTTTAAGAGCATGGGAGGGAGATTGAATGCATAGCTACATATAATTAGTTCCTTTACTTTCTCAATGTATCAAGAGAGGTGAGTTCAATTCAAAATGAGAAAGGGAAGATGATAGTACTAGAGATTTGTGTATTAGAAGAATAGGTTTGAGATCATCTTCTTGAAAAGCAGGAGAATGAAATCCTTAGGGAAATTAGCACTTTCGCCACTGGTACTGAGTTCCCATTTGAGGTTTATGGTACAATTAAATGGAACCCAGTTAGCAGGGACCTATGGTTTTCACTAGCCATGTTCGGCGACTGATGTGAAGATGCAGAAAAGGTAAAATTTGTGCATTACTGGGGTTTAGAATTTTCTAGACAAGGTGCTGGTGTAGGGAGTGAGGTACAAGAGAGTAAAGAGTTTATGGACTGCATGGTTCTGGTGGGGAGACATGAAATCTAAGCTGAAAAATAAGAAAAAGAAAACGGGAGGAGTTGACAAGTGGAATAACTGGATTTGTTTATGGGACAGAAAAATATGTACAATGCTTGCACTCATGTAAAGGAGCAGAGAAAATATTAAATTTGGTGAAAGAATTTAATGTACGAAGTTAGGATTTCAGAGATGATGTAGTAATTGATAATGAAAATGTCTACCACATGAGAGATAAGTAAAGTGGAATTAAGAAGTAGATTGTTGGAAGTGTAGATGCCAAAGACCTAGGAGGCCAGGGAATTGAATCAATCCTTAATATAAATTTAGACCATGTCAAGAATAATAACAAAAATGGTGATGTAAGTGAATATGGTAAACTAGGTGAGAGAATGAGGAAAATTCAAGAATGAAGAGGAGCAATGAGGTGACTGTGTGGCTCAGTCGGTTGAGCATCCCACTCTTGATTTCAGCTCAGGTCATGATCTCAGGGTCATGAGATTGGGCCCTGTGTTGGGCTCAGGCACTGCGCTCAGTGTGGAGTCTGCTTGTCACTCTCCTTCTGCTTCTCTTCCTCTTCTCTCTCTCGCTCTCTCATTCTCTCTCTCTCTCGAATAAATAAATAAAATCTTTTAAAAAAAAAGAATGACGAGGAGTGAGAAATGTTAGTAGATGCCAACATCGAAGACAGCTAGGAGATAGTAAAGACTCATGGCATAACTTGAAAGAATTCTTGGTTTTTGAGATATAACAAATGGTCTGTATACTGAAATGAGATACAAGGAGGTATACCATCGTCAGACCTTGTAATACACGGAGTATGGCAGCTTACATTTTGAAGGCTGCATTGGCTGTCACATCTTCAGGAAAAAAAGGCGGTAACAGGGGAGTTCAGAGAAGGGTTTGAAGCTGGGTGGGAGGTGGGGCTGCAGTTGACAAAAGGTGTTACAAGGAGAACAGTGGTAAGGTTTGGAAATAGGGGAATGAGGAAAATTGGGTCACTAGGGAATTTACAGAGCCATCTGGGGATGAGATTCAGTGGTGAGAAATTTACTGAAGGTTTAGACTTGCTAGTAATAGGAGGTATACAGAGATAGTTCATGATGAGACTTTCTTGAATTTTCCACAGGAAAGATAAATCATCAGTTCAAATTAGAGTTTCTCTCACATGTTCTTTTTTGATTAATACCAGTGTTATATAAAAGTTTGAGATATGAAAATATGTAATATATTTACAAAATAAAGTTGGTGGAATCAGAATACTTTTTATGTTCCTTAAAGTAATTTAATATTTGTAAGAAATATAATCAAATTACAAACTGCCAATTTTCTTCTGTTTTTATGTTAAACATAAACACTTGAATTTATAGAATTAAATTATTTATTTTGCTTCATTTTATTCACTTTTTATTTTGCTACAAAATTTATCTTTTATTTTATTTTATTATCGATTTATTTTTATTATGGTAAGAATATGTAACACAAGATCTACCCTTTTAAAAAACTTTTATGGTACAATATAGTTTTGTTAACTATGAACACAAGTTGTACAGCAGGTATCTAAACCTTATTCATTGTGCATAACTGAAACTTTATACCCATTGAAAAACTCTCCATATCTCCTTCCCCCCAAGCCCTGAACACCACCTTTTTAATCCGTTTCCATGAGCTTGACTACTTCAGATAACTCATATAAATAGAATCATGCAATATGACTGGCTTATTCCATTTAGAATAATGTTTTTCAGGTTCATCCAGATTTTTGCATATGACAGTTTTTCCTTCTAAAATTTAAAGTTTAAGATTATTTGGTAATGTCTTAAGAGACTTTCAATTTACCCAAGACAAAATGATTATTTTCAAAGGCTATTTATCTTAAAGTCAGACTGAGATTGTACTCTATGTTCTTCCATTTAATGATACAGTCTTTTTAAAATTACTAAATCTGTTTTTTCATTAATAAAATGAGACCATATAATTATTAGGATTAAATGAGTCATGCAGAATCCCTGGTCCCACTTGGTGCTCAAAATGTTAGTCCACTTGAAGTTCCTGGAAGTTAAACAGGTGGTATCTAATTAGGGTAGTATAAAGAGAACCATTTAAGCTTATTTAATGTGAGAGCCAGGCTTATACTATTGAAAGCAATCTCCACTTGATTCTGAATAAATATATATGTATAGATATGTATTCATTTAGAAGTCACATTATACTTTTTCAGTTTCTACTTAATAAACTATTAAATGTCTCAGCTAAGGAAAAGATTAAAGGAAATTTTAAATAATAAGTAGGACAAATGCTATATTCCTAGCAATAAATAAAGAATTCCTCTTAGTGAAAAAAGATGCTATCCACTTCAATGGAAAAATTCCCAAGAGGCATGCTTGGTAACTCAAGGAAGCTGGCCTGTAAGTGGTTTACCTGATTTAGATGATATAGGAGCCTAAGGGAGGGAGAAGTGTTACTAATTTTTGAAGAGTCAGAAGAAGGAGGGAGGAGATTGAGACTGCATTGTACTTCAAAAGCTTAGTAAAATGTTACCATTCTTTTCACCCTTAAACTCTTGAAGAAAGTTACAAACTCATAAAACTTTGCTGTAAAAAGCCATTTTGTGAGTAAAGTAGGAAAAAGATGAGTGTATGGAGTGTATGGCAGAAAAGAATCAGTATTTGTTTTTCTAGAGTAGAGACAAGGGTCAGAAGAATAGAAGGGAAGCTCTAAATTAAAGTTAAATTTACCCAAACCTCAAAAGGCCAGAGGTCCGATAATGGGTTGTTGGGAGTACACTAACTCCCTTTTCTGTCTCAAACAGAGAGCTCTTTGCATGATTGCACTACCCTTTCTTCTACTCAAATGTCCTTTTGAGGACTCTTATAGTTGTTATTTTTTACTTCTGTTAGTAATTGTAAACACTAATTTCCTGTAGGCATGTTTTCTCTACTGTAACAGGAGCTGACCTGTATAACCTGTCTCTGGGGAATCACTGAAGCTTATAATTCCTTTCAATGTGTTCCTCATAATAAGACAATATCTTGCAACCATTCCTAATCCACCTGCACAGGTTACCTGCCTCTGGGAGTAGCTATTTATTCATTTTTTTTAATTCACAAAAGCATCTTATAAGTTTCTTCTTATAAAGTACATAAATGATGAACTTAAAGCTGCATTCTGACCAACTTTTTTGGACACTAGGGAGCTGATAAGAATTAAAATAGCATATGTATATCATGCTTTACCACCAAAATTTTTATTCATATATTTTATCTTGTTTTATTTTTGCAATAATCCTGTTGCTTAGTTAGAGATGTATTTTTATTCTCATTTTGCAGGTGAAAAGACAGAGCTTCAAGATGAAATGGGCCTGCTCAAGATTGCAGACCTACTGAGACTGCAGAACTCCACGAGTTCTCAAGTGCAGTGCTGCCAAAGCCAGAGTTCTGTATACAGTACAGTGAGTTCTCTCTCTGTACAGCAATTACCAATACGTAAAATTCGGTGATCATTTCTCTTAACTGGCCAGGCTTAATTAATCTCCTGTTGTTTTACTCTTCTTTAAGAAATAATTAATTAGAGAAATAATGCCTGAGCGAAATGATGTTTATTTTTTCTTATGTACAGAGTGTACCAGTGACTTTTTAAAAGCAATTTTAGGTTTAAAATCATCTGATTATCTGGTCCTATTCTGCATATTTGAGGAAGACAAGATGAAGATGTAAACAAATGACAATTCTAAAACAAACTCTAGAATGCGAGTATTTGACTTTTGGTTATTTTGAACAGGAATAAATTTGCAAAGGAAAATCTGTTCATGAACCAAATAGTGCTTGATTTATGAACAAAAATCCTCAAGTAAAAGATAACAGAATATAACTCTAGGAACCAAGAGTTCAAAAAGAATAGTATTGTTTAGGCTTTGTTTGGCCAAACATAATATTTATTCATATTTCTATTAGGCTATAGAAAATCAATGTTGTAACTTTGTTAAGAATATGTTGTCTAATATTTTACTTATGCTAAGAACAAATTTTTTTGGAGCAAATCTACTAAGATGTAAACCATTTCAGGGCACCTGGTTGTTTTAGTCAGTTAAGCAACTGACTCTTGATTCTGGCTTAGGTCATGACCTCAGGGTCATGGGATTGAGCCCTGCATCGGGCTCTGCACTCAGCAAGGAGTCAGTTTGAGATTCTCTTTCTCTCTCTCACTCTGCCCCCACAATCTCCCTATTTCTTTCTAAAATAAATAAGTAAAAATCTTAATAAAAAAGATGTAAACATCTCTGAACTCCTAATTGCAAAACTTTGGGTATGACACATCAATATTTCTAATTATTCTTACTTTAGACTGAAGACAATAATACTGTCTACCTTATAATATCATCACGAGTCATGAATGAGTCAATGGATGTACAGTGCTGAACACAGTGAATGTGACATGGCTTATGCTAAATAAATCCTGCTCCTTCTCCTCTTCCATCTCTCTCTTGTTTTCCTTCTTTCATAAAAAATAATTTGCATTGAACTTCCTTTCCCCTTGTGTTCAGGATCACTATTTGAAAGGATTTCTTAGCTCTCAGTTCTTTGTCTAAATAACTTTTTGAAAATAATCTTCTGAGAAGGAAAATATAACTTATCATCTCAATGTCTGTCCATCACTGAATTTATTAAAGTTAAAGGGTGATATCTTTTCCACACTAACTCAAACACCAATCAATAAAGAGGAGTACAGTGATATGGATTTCTGCCTTAAAATGCAACTTTGCAGAGACTATTCATATGTGTCCTCACTGGAATCTGTATTTGATGATATTTCTAAAAATAGAATTTCAAAACTGTTCACCCTGATTTTTTCATGTGAAAGTTATTATTCCATTAAAGATTTGTCATATGTGATTTTCTATCTCTTCAATATCAAAATCATTTTGCAACATTATGAAAGCTCAAAATATATTTTCCCTAGTCAATCTTCAAATGGTATTTGTGTACAAAGAATCTTGGATATCTTGCCATCACCATCTGAGGCCTGCAGCCTTAGTATTACTTAATCCTATTCTCAAATAATATGAAAACATCAATTCTATTTCTGATAAATGTACGAATAATTTAAGTCAACATAATAAATTTCCATTTCCATTTTACAATGTTGTTAAATTCTAAAAATCACAAGTTTATATATTGATTTTGATCTTTTTGACTATTAGTGTTTGCCATGCTATTCATCTTTGAGTTTTAGATAATGATAAAGTTCGTGGAAATAGCTATAATAAATCATCTGCATGGCTTGACTATTGAAGGCATAGTTGATTTACTGACCATATAGAAATCCAAAAACTCAGTTTTTTCTATGTTCTTAACTTAAAAATAATACATTTGTTCAAATAATTTGCATGAAACAAATATCTGATATGTATCAAATTCAAATGTTTTATCCAGACGACTTAAAAACAGCATCATATGCGACTCTTACAAATGATCTTGCATCTTTATTCAATAACTAAGTCAGTGGTGTAGTTTCATTATTTTCCAAAGCAAAGAACATTTTTCCCTTAAAAATAACTTTTCTTTTGCAAAATTTACACTTAGAGAGTGTCATATAGTTGTTGGGTCAACCTCTTCTCCAGCAACTGTACTGTAAATCAGAAAATAATAAAGTTAATCACCTGTCACTGTTACAAATGTTTCACTTCTAAAAATGATATGTGAAATACCTTAGTTATTAATGAATCCTTAGTTAATCATAATTTTTAGTTCTTTCATTTGTTCTGAAGGCTATTTGGAGAAATTACATAGATGGAGTTAGATCTCTTTTAAAAAACTGTCTAAGTACTTTAATTCTAAATCTTAATGAATATTTCTTTGATATGATCAGAGATATGATCAAATATTTATTCTAAGTGATAATTATGACAATGAACTTCATTTTCATAAATATTGGAAATTATCTATATGTCAATTATATATCAACATACTAGTGATTTGTCTATTATCTAGAAAATCTAACCTCACCATGCACTAAAATATCATGCAGTCTTTTTTAAAAAAGATTTTTATTTATTTATTTGAGAGAGAGAACACAGAGTGAGAGGGAGAGGGAGAAGCAGACTCCAAACTGTGCAGGGAGCCCAGTGTAGGGCTTGATCTCAGGAGCCTGAGATCATGACCCGAGCTGAAGGCAAATGCTTAACTGACTAAGAAACTCCAGTGACCCTGCCATGCAGTCTTTAAATTCATGTTTTCAAAGATAATTTGAAGATATGTAAAATTTTCATGACATAGTTTAAAGTATAAAACTAATGAAAACTAATGAAAAGATGCATATACATGCATAGATTATCATATGGCTGTGTGTGTGTGTGTGTGTGTGCGTGAGAAAGCTGTCAAATTTAGGGTACAGAGTTACTTTCTTGGGTTTTATTAAGAAGTGTGTGTGTGTTTGTGTGTGTGTGTGTGTGTGTGTGTGTGTGAGAAAGCTGTCAAATTTAGGGTACAGAGTTACTTTCTTGGGGTTTATTAAGAAGTGCCACTTTGATTTAGTACCCCCAATATCAACTCATCCTTTTGTGGAAAAGAAACATTAGATAGACAGCGTAAAAGAATTAGTGATAAATATAAGTAGAGACAGCAAAAATAGACAATTGGCTTCACTTTCTTTGGTTGAGCATCCTGTGAACTACAGGATAAAGAATAAGGGCATTATATCAGCCTAGATAAGCTTGTTCTCCAGTTTACTGGCTGAACAGGGATGAACTAAGGGTTTTCTGTGTGTTAACTGAATACCCTAAAAAGTATCTGGATTTGAACAACCTAAGCTTACCCCAGCAGCAAATGAAATGTGGACCTATGAGCAGCTGTTAAAAATAGTTGGAGAATGTCAGGAAGAAGCCAGATCACCCACATTAGGGAAATGTGGAGAGTAAAAGGTTTTTTCATGGCCTTCTGAAGGATTAGAAATCCTTTAAACAGTCCCTATTGATTTTGAGCCTTTCTTTGATTTCTGGTATGAAAAGAGGTTCCCAGTTCACCTTTGTAAATTTCCTGCATCGGTCTTGGAATTAGTAATTTTTTTTCAAGAAGTCCTACTGACTTTGATCTGAACTTACTTAGAATCCAAGACCAAGAGCAAAGGTGTAAGGTATCTTAGGCTGTTCAGATTGTTATACTGAAAATACCATAGACTAAGTGGCATAAAAAGGACAGAAATTTATCTCTTATAGTTCTGGAGGCCGGGAGGTGCAAGATCAAAGTGCCAGCAGATTCTGTGTCTGGTGAGGCTCCACCAGATACAGGTTCGTAGATGGCCATCATGGTTCACAGATGGCCATCTTCTCCCTGTAACCTCACATGCAGAAGGAACAAGGTGTCTCTCTGGGGCCTGTTTTAAAAGGGCTTTGACCCCATTCATGAGGGCTCCAACCTCATGACCTAATCATGCCCAAAGGCTCACTACCATATGCTATCATACTGGAGATTAGTTTTCAACATATAAATTTTGAGTTACTCTACTTATCTATAGTACTAGGCATGCTCATTTGCTAGCAGACTGTTATTATTTCTTACTCTTTCCAGCAAAGCTAGGCATGATTATTTATTATGTATATAAAACATATTAATTGTATTATATGTTATTATATATAAATTATGATTTTATATTGAAACCTTAGATCCCTTTCCAGTACCACTTGATTCTTCCCGTATAATCCCCTATTGCACTTTTGTATTCCCTTCTCCCATACTGGGAATTCTGGCTGCCAATGGCTAATTAAAATTTAATATTTTTTGTAGTTCTTTTAAATTTTTATAGTCAGTGTCTACATTTACTTGGATTAGTAAAAATTATTTGGATTAACTTGACTTCTTCCTTAGTGGATATGTTAATAATGTGATATATTGCTGTATTAATATATTTCTTTTTAGAAGTCAAAAGCATAAGAAAATGTATACTTTAAAAAGTGGCACTCACTCATGTAACTGATACTACTCATCTTCTCTAGGCAACCAAATTAATGGTGTATGCTTTATCTTTATTTCCTTTTTTTTCTTTTTCTACAAAAATAAGTAGAATTTCCCTCTTCTTCCCTAAAATATGGCATGTATCATTTGTTTTCATTTTTTGTTTTTTTTATAGGCTTTATTTTTTAGAGCAGTTTTAGGTTGAAAGCAAAATTGAGTGGAAAGTACAGAGTTCCTATGTGTCTTCTGGCCCCACAAATCTCCCCCACTGTCAACATCCTGGACCAGAGTGGTGCATATGTTGCAGTTGATGAAACTACACTAATACATCATTTTCACCTTCAATCCATAGATTTCATTAGGGTTCACTCTAAATGTTACACATTCTGTGGGTTTTGACAACTATATAAAATTATATATATCCACTATTATAGTAACACAAAGTAGTTTCACTACCCTAAGAATTCTCTGTCCTCTGCCTATTATCCCTCCATCCCACTAACCCCTGAAAACTACTGACCTTTTTATTGTCCCCATAGTTTTGGCTTCGCTTCTCCAGATTGTCATCTATAGTCACATAGTAGCATTTTTAGTTGGCTTCGTTCACTTAGTAATAAACATTTAAGTTTTTTTCCATGTCTTTTATTCTACATATTCCATTGTCTGGACACACTACAATTTATTTTTCCATTCATCTACTGAAAGACATCTTGGTTATTTCCAAGTTTGGTAATTACGGACAAAGCTGCTATAAACCCAAGTGCATGTTTTCATGCAGATATACTTTGTCTATTATTTTAGGCAATTACCTAAGGGAATGATTGCTGGATCATATAGTAAGAGTATGTTTACTTTTGTAAGTCTTCCAAAGTGGTAGTACCATTTTGTATTCCCATCAACAATGAGTGTTTCTATTCCTCTTCATTTTGCTTTCTTACTTGGGAATATATTCTATAATCACTCCATATTAGATTTTAGAGATTCTTTTCTTATTTATTTTTACAGGTGCATAACATTTCAGTGTATGAGTGCACATAGCTTATGTTTATTTAACCAATGTAGTGTGTGTGTTGGTGTGTTTGTGTATGTTATGTGTGTAAGTACTTCACAAAGTAGGCAAAATTAATTCTAGGGAAGTAGATAAGTGAAGATGTTTATCTTAATATAGGATGAAACTGTTCATGACCCTAATGCCACCTGAATCAAAAGTTGTTCCAAGGAATTTTGCATATATCCATCATGCACTGACTCTCCACTACTTCTTCTCCTGATATAATATCTGTAAGACTTGATTGATATTTTTTATTCCATTTCAGTCTCCATCAGCCTTTTTCATTCTAAATAACTTATAGTTTTCCATATATGGTCAAACAGTGACATGTCTGTAGATTATTCTGTTTCACTGAAATTATGTTGTTATTTTCCTTCTTGTTGTTAGTTGCAGAGACTCAGATCTTTCTACTGATTTACAGTTACTCAATGGCAAACAATCTGCCGTCCTGTACTTGTTTGCACATACTGCCTTATATCTGTGACTTGGGACCCTTAGTAGTTAGGTTCATTTTTTTCCTGTAATTTTCTCCATATCTCTCTTTTTCCTAAGTAAATGGAAGATTATTTATAATAATTTTAATCAGAAAAAAATTTCAACTGTATATGAGAGTTCTCTGTTACTTACAGGTACATTTATCTTTATGAACTGTTAAAGGTGAATGGAAAGGTAATTTAAATATATATTTTTTTTTCTGAACAAGGTTTTGTTTTATTTTGTCTGGTCCCTATTGGTGTTGTTTCAAGTATTGTGCTATGGGGAACTATGCACATGATAGCCACTGCTCTAAAGTTAAATAATGTGGAAAACAATCAACAATGTTTTTTGTATGTATGGTATGTTGGGCAGGGTGAAATACCAAAATACAGAAGTCTTCCTCCCCTCTTCCCTCCCTTCCCTCCTTCCTTCCTACCTTCCCTTAGTTTTTCTGTCTCCCATATATTATTCTTTAAGTGTTTATTCCTCAAATATATACTATTCACAAGGCACTGTGCAAGATGTCTCAATTAGGTAATTCTTTTATGGATTTTAGCATCCATGTTAAATCATATTTTCAACATTGAATGAAAGAAGTTTATCGTGTTGTGTTCCTTAAATGGATTTCAATTGAGAATATAACAAATCGTATTATAATACCTATCTCAATGAATTTACAGACTTGAAACTATAATGGAATTTTTATTTGGCATTATAACGTAAAAGTGTGCATGAATTATTAGACTAAATTTCTATATATACATACCTCATACAAAATATGGAAATTTTACTTGAGAGGAAATTTACTATATAATGAAAATGTATTTCCTCAAATCAAGTTTAGTGAATCAAGCCCAAGTCTTCTTGCTTCAATTTTCATTTATTTTCCTTATGTTGCCATTCACAGCAGGAAAAAAAATGTCCCATAAGCACAGGACCATTAAGTAAAAACAATTTCATTGAAAAACCTGTGCTTAAAAAGGATTATTTGATTTACAATTTGGGATTCTGCATGTTGTTAGATGACTAAGGTCCAAATCTCAGTAAGCAACCTTTTGCTTAATGCATATAAGAATATAAAAACTTAACAACAAAACAACAATAACAACAACAGAGAATATCATGATTCAGAAAAACAGTACAATGAGGACTGAATAGTCTCCTGACCAACAACATAGATTTGCCAAAACATGATTGTTTTTCTCTAGGGAAAATCACTTAAAATTGTCAAAGATCTATCACCAAAAAATAAATTATTTATTTCATGCATTTATTATTATAATATAGGCATTTAATACCCAACCTGTGCAGACTGAGTTAATTGATATGATGTGTGCATACTGGGTCCCTCTTCGCAAAAACAAGTGTGATTTTTTTTCTATCAATTGCCTATACGTGTAGTGTATCATCTCAGATCAAGGATAATAAATATGGCAGTAGTACATTATTAGCCTGCAACAGTAACAGGACAATCATCAGAATCCTCCTAAATTGCATAAGACAAAAGGATAGTGTGATGTAGTATATCAAACTGTGTATTTGTAACCAGACTGAACTGGGTTTAACATCTTGCTCTTCATATTACTGTCTCTGTACCCTGGGCCATCTATATAATTTCTCTCCAAACTAATTTCTTTTGTATGTAATATAGAAATAAACACATCCACATTGCAAAAATTAATTAGACAATGATTAGAGGTTCAAATTCTGGTGACACTGGTGTCATATGTTCATAGTTGCCATCACTAATCTCAGCCATCTCACCTTTCTCTATTTTCATTAATAAATACCAAACCTTTCCAATTTCTATTTATGTCCCTTTTATTTTTATAATTTGAAGTTTTTAGCCTATCTTACGTATAGATTTGAAAGTGTCTCACATTCTACGTTTTTCATTTTTTATTTATTTGTACCTATAACCTAGCTTCACTTAGGATTTAATACAAAGTGGGTATAGGTGATGATAAGTAGATCAAACCTAATTATACTTGCATACCTAATTTATCCAATAGCAAATTTCAAAAAATATATAATTTGATCCTCAAAGTGATTCCCACCATCACCACCATGATCCACTGACACTTAATTCTCACACTAATCTAAAACTCTAATTCTAGCTGTTTTTCCTTTTGCAGAATATTCTCAACAGCATTGTAAATTTTGAGTTCCCATACTATTCTTTTATTTGGGGTATGTCTTCAGAGATTCAGTCAGTTTGTAAATATTCCCATATAATCTTAATTTTTATCAATCAAATAATCTAAGGATAGTCCAACACTGTAAGTATATATTTGGAACTATTTCTTGCTTACCTTCAATGTATTATGTATGGTGCTGGATGATACAGTCCCTTAATGGAGATGATATGGCAAGGACTCCATTATCAAGTCAAAATCTTAACTACATAGATTCCAGTATCTTTTAATCTGAAACATGATGCTAATAGTTAATCAAGGAAGAGAGAAAGTGGCCTAGAGATCCCCTACACTTTTGAGGAAATAGAACATCATGCAACTCTAAAAGAATATAGAGCCCAAATTGTGTTTTGTCTTCATTGCTTTCTAAGTCTTTTTAGTGTCTAATTTTAACAAAGTTATATGAGTGTATTTATGGTCAGTTATTTCTGCAAGGATTTTAATGAACAAAGCTCCTCTATTTCACTTTTTTTGTTTTTTGTTTTCCATTTCACTCTCACCAGAGGTGACTACTTTTAATGTCTTTTAGGCAATTATTTTGGTATTTACATATATGCCCCTGAAAACACAAACTTATGTTTCTTCCTTAGACTTTTTGGTTTAAGGCATGAATTACTTGCTCCTAGTATGGAACAAACATGTTTCCATAGACACACCCTTCCCCCAACCTCACTCACCACACATGCATACTTTCCCCATTCACTTATCCTTGAAACATGGTCATGCTGTAATTTTGGCTTGACCAACATTTGTTGTTTAATTTGCTATAACTAAATTGTATTTACATTTAAGCCGTTTAGTTAACTATAACTAACCTTTCTTTCTACACCACTTTTTGTTTCTTGGAAGCTAGTCATTTGTATGATTTTCATTAACTTTGTTTTCCATGTAGTTTGCATTAAAAAAAAGAAGAAAAAGAAGAAGAAAGAAAGAAAGAAAGAAAGAAAGAAAGAAAGAGAAAGAAAGAAAGAAAGAAAGAGAAGAAAGAAAGAAAGAAAAAGAAAGAAAAAAGAAAGAAAGAAGAAAGAAAGAAGGAAAGAAAGGAAGAAAGAAAAGAAAAAGAAAGAAAGAAAGAAAGAAAGAAAGAAAGAAAGAAAGAAAGAAAAAGAAAGAAAGAAAAGGAAACATATCAACAAAGAAATCATCAGTTATCTAAATATGCCCTTGAAGTTTGGACATACCATGTGTCTCACCAACTAATATTCCTAAGAAAATCCTCTCTGGAGACTATAATCCCACTCCAAACAGATTTGTTGGCTTTCTCCATCTGTTGCACATGGATCCTTCTAAAGGGTTCCTTTACCCCCTCTTTATTTTTTAGTCTCCTGTGTCTGTGTATTGTTTCTCTTGATTTTCTCACTTGTTGTTAAATTACATCCTCCAATAATCTTTTATTATTTTTCTTGTTCTTTCTAGATATGGTATATATTAAAATGACTTTACCGTCACATATGTTTGGGCCAGAAATAGAATTTTAGTTTGCATATCTTTTCTTCAGAATTTTGAAGGAATTAACTCACAAAATTATATTTCCAATCTTGTCATGAAAATGTAGTTCAATTTATTACTGAGCTATTTTATGTAGGTTTGTCATATGCCCACTTTGTTGGGTAGTCTCCTTTTATACATGTTTTTACAGCATAATTATTAATAGTACCCTACTTCATATCAAAGAGGCCTGGATCATTTAATAAATTATATGGTTACTCTGTTTATATGTAACCTTTTGTTGGTCTGCAATGTTTTAATTTTTCTCTTTATTCCATGTGTTCTGTAATTTTGTGATTATATAGTCTGTTTTCATTCATAACTCGAAGTGTTATCTTTTTTACTTAAGAAATGTTTATACAGGGCTCCTGGGTAGCTCAGTCTGTTAAATGCCAAACTCTTGCTTTCAGCTCAGGTCATGATCTCAGGGTCATGAGATATAGCCCCCGTTTGGGCTCCACACTCAGTGCAAAACTTGATTGAGATTGTCTCTCTTGCTCTCCCACTGTCCCTCCCCCTGCTCATGCTCTATAAATAAATAAATAAATAAATAAATAAATAAATAAATAAATAAAATCTTTGAAAAATTTTCTTGCATATTTTGATGGTGATTTCCTTCTCCTTGGTTCTCTTTTCTATTTCTGGAATTCTATTATTCCTATGTAGGTTTGGTCTTCTTGTTTTCTATATTTTCTCTCTGACTTTCCATCTATTTTCTGTTTTAAGCTATTTTCTGGGAGATTTCATCAAATTTATTTCAAAGTGTTTTAGCGAGTTCCCCCCACTCCCACATCATATTATTAATATGCAGGAACTAAAGGCTCATATTTGTCCTCTGTTCATTTTTTAATTGTATTATATACTTATTCCATAGTTGCAATAACTTATTTATATACTGATTTGAGCATTTATTGCAAAAAATATAAAGATTTTTTTAACCTTTCATAGTCAGTTTCTTTATTTTTTTAAAGATTTTATTTATTTGAGAGAGAGAGAGAGTGAGCACGAGTGGGGTGAGGGGCAGAGGGAGAAACAGACTCCTTGATGAGTAGGGAACGTGACCTGGGCCTCAATCCTAGGACTCCAGGATCTTGACCTGAGCCAAAGGCAGATGGCCAACCAACTGAGCCACCTAGGTACCCCTTAACTTGGCAGAGATACTTTCCTGTCCCTTGAATTTATAAAATCCCAATGTCAATACCTTGAGAATTTCTTTTTGGTCTTCTCAGTTACTCAAGAAAAGTCCAATTTTCTGTCTAGTTGAAAAAGGTGTGGCTTCCCAGATTTTTAAAGCTAAGTGGAAGACATTGGTCAGTGTGGAGACGGTGGTTATAATATTCAGTGCACACATGTTCTAATTCTCTTGTTTTTATGGTAGTCATGATCTCAGCTTCATGATGTCTTTTGCAATTTCAAACATTTTCTATCATGGCAAAGGGGAAATCATTCAGCTGTTCAGAAAAAGAAAGACCTTGTTGCTTCTTAAATAAACTTTTAACCAATTTTCTTTATTTATACCAAGGGTATTTATACCTTGCAGACACACACACTATCAAAAGTTCCTAATACCATAATGTTTTATGGTTTAATAGTATCATGCAGCGTAAATTTGGTTGGTGCTTTTGCAACCCCACAGCCTGCTCTGTGAATCATTTTCTTCTGTCCTTTATCTTCTATTTATCTGCTTTCCAGCTTTCAAAACTATTTTGAGTTTTCTCTTTTTCCATTCTCCATTTCTTTGTGAATTTATGTTTAAAAAAAGTGCTTCTATGTGGTATGGTGTTTTAAAGAGAGGAAAACTTGCAGTTATTTAATTCACCAGCTTTATCTAGATGCCCTATTTGAGTTACATTATTTTTAATAACCAATTTCACTGATCATAAAGTCATAGACCAAAAATAAAATTTTTGTTGTGTTTCTGAGAGTCCAAGGTGACAGAGGAGTAAGAGACCTTGATTTCATCTGGTCCCAGGAATTCAGCAAGATAGCTATCAAGTCATTCTGAACACCTGTGAACTCAACTGGAGATCTAAGAAAAGAAGAGCTGCAACACTACAAATAGAAAAGCAACCACTTTCTGCAAGGCAGTTGGTGCAGAGAAGTGAATCTGAGGCAATATATGGGAAGATAGACCATGGGTGGGGGAGAGGGAGCCTTCTTAAACTGGCTACAGGCAAGTGATATAGCAGTGGACCACAAAATCTGAACTTACAGAAGTCTGCTCTGGGGAAGGACATCACTCAGGCAGCTAAGGGGGGATGGAATTCTTGCTGGGACAGTGTGGTCTCAGGATCCTCGGGGTCACAGGAAGACCAGGAGTGCCTAAGTGCTGCAGAGCTCCCAGGCATCAGAGCAGGGAAGCCAGCTGCAAAGAGTGAATCCATGAATGGACTTTCAGCCTAGGGTTGCAGTAAACCATGAATGCCAGCTTAGGCCACTGTTCTTAAAGCAGGGGCCCAACAGGAGGCAGAACCGGGGAGACCCCCCCTCTTTACCCAGGAGGAGTGGCATGAGAGCACACCACAGGAGTCTGCAGGGTTGAGACTTGAAATGGGGTCATGTGCCTGAGATGGAAATGCTTACTCACAAGCCTGATGCAGCCAGAGACCAGGGAGACAGGAGTGACTGTTTTCTCTAAGGGCTCACTGAGGAGGGGGACCCCCCCCAAGCTCTCAGCTCTGGGGCCAGAGATTGGGAGGCTGCCATTTTCATTCTCATCCTCTAAGGCTGTGCAGAAAGCCTTCAGGGAACAAAAGCCCCATAGAGCAAACCAGAGCAGATTACTTAGTCTGGCCCCTGGCAAGGGTGGGGCAATTCTGCCTGGGGCAAATACACTTGGGAATCACTACAACAGGCCCCTGCCCCAGAAGACCAGCAAGAACATCCAGCCAAGACAAAGTTTACTAATCAATGCTGAGCAATACTGATCAAGAACTGCAAAATTCCAGTATTAGGGGAATACAGCACATAGAATTCATGGCTTCTTTCAAATGATTCTTTAGTCTTTCAAGTTTATTTTTTAAATTGTTTTCTTTCTTTTTCAACCAATTTCTTATTTTATCAACTACTCCTTTAAATCTTTTTTATTTTTATTTTTAGTGCTATACTCTATCCCAACGTTGTATTTAATCTTTATATATATATATATATATATATATATATGAAGTTTTCCTTTCTTTAAAATTTTGGGATGCAGTTTCTTCTAACAGACCAAAATACACCCAAAATCTAGTGTATGGCTCTTTTCTATTCACCTGTCTGACCATGTTCTCTTTTTTGTTTTTTTTTTCTTTTTTTCATTCCTGTTTGGTTTTTGTTTGTTTTGTATGTTTTGCTTTATTGAACTCTTTTTAAAATTTTTCATCTTTACAGTTACATTCTATCCTCTCAATGTGTTTAATTTTATCTTTGTATATGTAAGTTTTTCTTTCTTTATAATTTCAAGATGTAGTTTCTTCTACCAAACTGACCAAAATACACGCAGGAAATAGTATATTGCTCTGTTCTGTTCACCTATCTGTTTATATTCCTTCCTTTTTTGTTGTTGTTGGTTTTTTTCCTCCTTTGTTTTTCTTATCTTTTAATTTCCATTTTTATGCTTACATTCTATCCTTTCATTATATTTAATTTTATTTTTGTACATATATGTTTTTCTTTCTGTACAATCTTGGGATCTAGTTTTCTAAAAAAAAAAAATAGACCAAAACACACACGGAATCTAGTGCATTCCTCTATTCTGCTCACCTGTCTGATTATATTCTCCTTTCTTCTCCCTCTACCCTCCCACCCCAGTTTTGGGTCTCATTTTATTTGTTTAGTGTATATTTCTCTGGGGTCATTGTTGTCATTTTAGTATTTTGTTCTCTCACTCAACTATGCTTCTTTGGATAGAATGACAAGATGGAAAAACTCACCTCGAAAAAAGAGAACAAGATGCAGTACTGACTGCCAGGGACCTAACCAGTGGGGACATAAGTAAGATGTCAGAACCAGAGTTCAGAATAATGATTATAAAATATTAGCTGGGTTTGAAAAAAGCATAGAAGACACTAGAGAATCCATTTCTGGAGAAATAAAAGACCTAAAATATAACTAAGTAGAAATCAAAAAGACTATTAATGAGATGCAATAAAAAATGGAGTCTCTAACTGCTAGGATAAATAAGGCAGAAGAGACAATTATTGATATAGAAGACCAAATGATGGAGAATAAAGAAGCTGAGAAAAAGAGAGATAAACAGCAACTAGATCATAAGGGGAGAATTTGAGAGATAAGTGATACCATAAAGCAGAACATTATTATAATAATTGGGATCCCAGAAGAAGAAGAAAGAGAGAGCAGGGCAGAAGGTATGTTGGAGCAAATTATAGTGTAGAACTTCCCTAATTTGGGAAAGGGAACAGGCATCAAAGTGCAGGAGGCCCAGAGAACCCCCCTCAAATCAATAAAAACAGGTAAACACCCTGGCATAAATAGTGAAACTTACAAATCTCAGAGACAAAGAGAAGGTCCTGAAATCAGCTCAGGACAAGAGGTGTGTAAAATACACGGGTAGAAACGTTAGATTGGCAGCAGACCTGTCCACAGAGACTTGGCACACCAAAAAGGATTGGAATGATATATACAGAGTGCAAAATGAGAAAAATAAGCAGCCAAGAATACTTTATCTAACTAGTATGTCATTCAAAATAGAACGAGTGATAATAAGCTTCCAGGACAAACAGAAAATTAAAGAATTTGTGATCACCAAACCAGCCCTACAAAAAATATTAAAAGGGATCCTCTAAGCAAAGAGAGAGCCCAAAAGTAACATAGACCAGAAAGGAACAGAGACAATCTACAGAAACAGGGACTTTACAGGCAATACAATGGTACTGAATTCTTATCTTTCATGGTTACTCTGAATGTAAATTGGCTAAATGCCCCAATCAAAAGACACAGGGTATCAGATTGGATAAAAAAGAAAGACCCATCAATATGCTGCCTGCAAGAGACACATTTTAGACCCAAAGACACCTCCAGATTTAAAGTGAGGGGATAGAGAACCATATATCATGCTAATGGACCTCAAAAGAAAGCTGGGGTGGCAATCCTTATATCAGACAAATTAGAATTTAAAACAATGTCTGTAATAAGAGTTGAGGAAGGACACTGTATCATAATTAAGGGGTCTATCCAACAAGAAGATCTAACAATTGTAAATATTCATGCCCTTAACATGGGAGTAGCCAAATACATAAGCCAATTAATAACAAAATCAAAGAAACACATCAATAATAATAAAATAATAGTAGGGGATTTTAACACCACCCTCACTGCAATGGATAGATCATCTAAGTAGAAGATCAACACGGAAATAAGGGCTTTGAATGATACACTGGATCTAATGGACTTCAGAGATATATTCAGAGCAATCCATCCTAAAGCAACAAAATACACATTCTTCTTGAGTGCATGTGGAACATTCTCCAGAATAGATCACATAGTAGGTCACAAATCAGTTCTCAAACAGTACCAAAAGATTGGGATTATTCCCTACATATTTTTGGACCACAATGCTTTGAAACTGGAACACAATCAAAAGAGGAAAGTTGGAAAGAACTCAAATGTATGGAGGCTAAAGAGCATCCTACTAAAGAATTAATGGGTCATTCCAGAAGAACTTAATGAAGAAAAAACTCATGGAAACAAATGAAAATGAAAACACAACTGTTCAAAACCTTTGGGATGCATCAAAGGTGGTCCTAAAAGGGAGGTATACAGCACTACAAGCCTCTCTCAAAAAACAAGAAAGTTCTCAAACACACCACCTAACCTTACACCTAAAGGAGCTGTAGAAATAACAGCAAATAAAGCTTAACCCAGCAGGAGACAAGAAATAATAAACATTGAGCAGAAGTCAATGAAACACAAACCAAAAGAATAGTAGAACAGATCAATGAAACTAGGAGCTAGTTCCTTGAAAGAATTAATAAGATTGATAAACTCTTGGCCAGACTTATAAAGAAGAAAAGAGAAGGGACCCAAATAAATAAAATCATGAATGAAAGAAGAGAGATTATAACCAACACCAAGGAAATACAAACAATTATAAGAACATATTATGAGCAACTATATGCCAACAAATTAGGCAATCTGGAAGAAATGGATTCATTCCTAGAAACATATGTATAAACTACCAAAACTGAAACAGGAAGAAATAGAAAACCTGAGCAGACCCATAATCAGCAAGGAAATTGAAGCAGTAATCAAAAATCTCCCAAAAAACAAGAGCCCTGTTTAGCATGGCTTCCCAGGGGATTCATTCAAACATTTAAAGAAGAATTAATACCTATTCTTCTGAAGCTGTTTCAAAATATAAAAATGGATGAAAACCTTCCAAGCACTTTCTATGAGGCCAGAATTATCTTGATCCCAAAACCAGACAAAGACCCCACCAAAAAGGAGAATTACAGACCAATATCCCTGATGAACAGGGATGCTGAAATACTCACCAAGATACTAGCCAATAGGATCCAAGAGTACATTAAAATGATTATTCACCACAACCAAGTGGGATTTATTCCTGGGTTGCAAGGTTGGTTCAACCTCTGCAAATCAATCAATGTGATACAATGCATAAACAAAAGAAAGGACAAGAACCATATGATCCTCTCAATAAATGCAGAAAAAGTATTTGACAAAGTACAGCATTCTTTCTTGATTAAAACTCTTCACAGTGAAGGGATAGAGGGAACATACCTCAATATCATAAAAACCATCTATGTAAAGCCCACAGCAATATCATTCTCGATGGGGAAAACTGAAAGCTTTTCCCCTAAGGTCAGGAACACGACAGGGATGTCCATTATCACCACTGCTGTTCAACATAGTACTAGAAGTCCTAGCCTCTGCAATCAGACAACAAAAAGAAATAAAAGGCATCTGAATCAGCAAAGTTGAAGTCAAACTCTCTCTTTTTGCAGATGACATGGTACTTTATGTGGAAAACCCAAAAGACTCCACCCCAAAATTGCTAGAACTCATACAGGAATTCAGGAACGTGGAAAGATATAAAATCAATGCACAGAAGTCAGTTGCAATGCTATACACTAACAATGAGACAGAAAAAAGACAAATTAAGGAGTCAATCCCATGTACAGTTGCACCCAAAATCATAAGATACCTAGGAATAAACCTAACTGAAGAGGCAAATGATCTGTATTCAGAAAACTAGAGAACACTCATGAAAGAAATTGAGGAAGACACAAAGAAATAGAAAAATGTTCCATGGTAATGGATTGGGAGAAAAATATTGTTAAAATGTCTATGCTATCTAAAACAATGTACACATTCAATGCAATCCTTATCAAAATAACATCAAGTTTTTTCATTGAGCTGGAACAAACAATCCTAAAATTTGTATGGAATCAGAAAAGACCCCAAATAGCCAAAGGAATGTTGAAAAAGAAAACCAAAACTGGTAGAATCACAATTCTTGGGCTTCAAACTCTATTACAAAGCTGTAATCATCAAGACAGCATTGTACGGCATAAAAACAGTCACATGGATCAATGGGACAGAATAGAAGACCCAGAAATGGACCCTCAGCTCTATGGTCAACTAAACTTCACCAAAACAGGAAAGAATAGCCAATGGAAAAAAGACAGTCTCTTCAACAAATGGTGTTGTGAATATTGGACAGCCACATGAAGAAGAATGAAACTGGACCATATTCTTACACCATACACCAAAATAGACTCAAAATGGATGAAAGGTCTAAATGTGAGACAGGAATCCATCAAATCCTAGAGGACAATAGAGGCAGCAACCTCTGTGACCCTGGCCACAGCAACTTCTTGCTAGATATGTCTCCAAAGGCAAGGGAAACAAAGGCAAAAATGAACTACTGGGACTTCATCAAGATTAAAAGCTTTTGCACAACAAAAGAAACAGTAGACAAAACCAAAAGACAACTGACAGAATGGGAGAAGATATTTGGAACTGACATATCAGATAAAGGTCTAATATCCAGAATCTGTAAAGAACTTCTCAAACTTAACACCCCAAAAAACAAATAATCCAATCAAGAAATGGGCAGAAGACATGAACAAACATTTTTCCAAAGAAGACGTCCAAATGGCCAACAGACACATGAAAAAATGCTCAATATCACTCAGCATCGGGGAAATACAAATCAAAACTCCAATGAGATATTGCCTCACACCACTCAGAGTGGGTAAAATTAACAAGTCAGGAAATGACAAATGTTGGTGAGGATGCAGAGAAAAGGGAACCCTCCTACACTGCTGGTAGGAAAGCAAGCTGGTGCAGCCAGTCTGGAAAACAGTATGGAGGGTCCTCCAAAAGTTAAAAATAGAGTTACCCTATGATCCAGCAATTGCACTACTGGGTATTTACCCCAAAGATACAAACGTGATGATCTGAAGGGATACCTGCACCCCAATGCTTATAGCAGCAATGTCTGTAATAGCCAAACTATGGAAAGAGCCCAGATGTTCCTGGACAAATGAATTGATAAAGAAGATGTGGTGTGTGTGTGTACGTGTGTGTGTGTGTGTGTATAAAATGTTTGTGTGTGTATACACACATAATGGAATATTACACAGCCACCAAAGAAATAAAATCTAGCCATTTGCAATGGCATGGATGGAACTAGACAGTATTATGCTAAGTGAAATAAGTCAAGTGGAGAAACACAATTATCAAATGATCTCACTGTTATGTGGAATTTAAGAAACAAAACAGAAGATCATAGGGGAAGGGAGGAAAAAATAAAACAAGAGGAAACCAGAGAGGGAGACAAACCATAATAGATTCTTAACTATAGGATATAAACTTAGGTTTTCTGGGGGGGAGGGGGTGAGGAGGGATGGGGTAATTGGGTGAGGGACATTAAGGAGGGAATGTAATGTAATGAGCACTGGGTATTATATAAGACCGATGAATCATAGGACTGTACCTCTGAAATCAATAATACAATGTATGTTAAGAAATTAAATTTTAAAAAAATGTTTTAAAAGATTTAGTTTTCTTTCTTATCTGAGTCTAAATTTAATCTTAAATGCACATTCTAATGACAGTTAAAAATCTAATCTTCATGATTCCTAGTAAATTCAGTTAATTTAATGTTTTCTTAGTTGAAAGGTTATTACAATTCTTGTTTCCTTTCTCATCTTTGGTACATAAAGATCTGTGAATTATTACAATTTCTAGGACTCTAAACCTGGAAACTATTATTGCCACATTTCTGGCACTATTGTCTGCACAGGAGAGTGATATACTAGTCTGCATCACTTGCTGAAACTACATGGGTAAACCCTATATAGGACTTACAACTTAGTGATTTCAACTTATGCTCATATAGGATATCGTAGAATCCCTGTATTGTTGATAAATTTCCCAGTTGTTATCTGCAAACTAAGCACAGAATTTATCTGATCTCAGATTCCCATATCTACCTGGGTTTCTAATTATTTTACTGTTGTCCAACTTCTCTAGCCCAGAATTTAAATTCCAGTTAGTCAACATAAAGTGCAATACTAGTTTCTGTTGTAGAATTTAATGATTCATCACTCACATACAATACCTGGTGCTCATCACAAGTGCCCTCTTTAATAGCCATCACCTATTTAAACCATCCCCCCATCAACCTCCCCTTCTGTAACCATCAGTTTGTTATCTATAGTTAAGTGTCTGTTTCTTGGTTTGCCACTCTTTTCTCCCCCTCTTCTCATCTGTTTTGTTTCTTAAATTCCACATATGAATGAAATCATATGGTATTTGTCTTTAACTTATTTCACTTCACAGAATACTCTCTACCTCCATCCATGTCATTGCAAATGGCAAGATTTAATTCTTTTTTATGGCTGAGTAATACTCCATTATGTATGCTATATATTCTATATCATTTATATATCATAGGTTAATATAATATATAATATATTATACACATATACATATATATGTTGTATACACACACACACACATATATACCACAACTTCTTTATCCTTTCATTGGTCAATGGATATTTGGGATCTTTACGTATTTGGTTATTTCTGACAATGCTGCTATAACATTGGGGTGCAGGTGTCCTTTCAAATCAGTATTTCTACATCCTTTGGATAAATACCCAATAGTGCAATTTCTGAATCATAGGGTAGTTCTATTTTTAACTTTTTGAGGAATCTTCATACTGTTTTCCATGGTGGCTGCTTCAATTTGCACTCCCACCAACAGTGCAAGAGGGTTCCCCTTTCTCCACGTCCTTCACAACACCTGTTATTTCCTGTGTTGTTAATTTTAGCCATTCTGACTGGTGTAAGGTGATATTTCATTGTAGTTTTGAGTTTTTATTCCCTAATAATGAGTGATATTGAGCATCTTTTCATTTGTCTGTTAGTCATCTGTATTTCTCCTTGGGAAAATATCTCTTCATCTGCCCATTTTTTAACTTGCTCTTTATCAGATATGTCATTTGCAATAGCTTCTTTCATTCCATAGATTGCCTTTTAATTTTGTTGATTATTTCCTTCATTGAGCAGAAGCTATTTATTTTGATGAAGTCCCAATAGTTTATTTTTGGTTTTGTTTCCCTCGCCTCAGGAGACATATCTAGTAATAAGTTGCTACAGTCGATGTTAAAGAGGTTACTGCTTGCATTGTCCTCTAGGATTTTGACAGTTTCCTGTATCACATTTACATCTTTCATCCATTTTGAATATATTTTTGTTTATGGTATAAGAAATTGGCCCAGTTTCATTCTTCTGCCAGTGGCTGTACAATTTTCCCAATACCATTTGTTGAAGAGACTGTCTTTTTTCCATTGGATATTCTTTCCTTCATTGTTAAAGATTAAGTGGCCATAAAGTTGTGGGTTCATTTCTGGGTTTTCTATACTATTTTATTGATCTATGTGCCAGTACCATATTGTCTTGATCATAACAGGTCTGTAATATACTTGAAACCAGAACTGTGATGCCTCCAACTTTCTTTTCTTTTTCAAGTTTCTTTGTCTGTTTGGGTTTGAATGTGGTTTCATACAAATTTTAGGATTGTTTGTTCTAGTTCTGTCAAAAATGCTGTTGGTATTTTCATAGGCATTGCATTAAATGTGTAGATTGCTTTAGGTAATATAAACATTTTAGTATTTGTTCTTCCACTCCAAGATCATGGAATATCATTCCATTTCTTGTGTCATTTTCAATTTCTTTCATCCGTGCTTTACAGTTTTCAGAGTAAAGGTCTTTTACCTCTTTTGTTAGGATTATTCCTAGGTACCTTATGATTTTTGTACAGTTGTAAATGGGATTGTTTCCTTGATTTCTCTTTCTGTTGCCTCATTATTAGTGTACAGAAATTCAACAGATTTCTGTTGATTTTGTATCCTGTGACTACTGAATTTGTATATCAGTTCTAGCAACTTTTCAGTGGAGTCTTTTGGGTTTTCTATAAAGAGTTTCATGTCATCTGCAAATAGTGAAAATTTGTCTTCTTCCTTGATGATTTGGATGCATTTCATTTCTTTTTGTTGTCTCATAGCTGTGGCTAGGACTTCCAGTGCTATATTAAATAATAGTGGTGAGAGCAGACATCCCTACTTTGTTCTTGACTATAGAGTAGAAGGTCTGTTTTTTGCCATTGAGGATCATATTAGCTGCAGGTTTTCCCTAGATGGCCTTTATTATGTTGGTGTATGTTCCCTCTAAACCTACTTCATTTTATCATGAATGGATATTGTATTTTGTCAAATGTTTTTTCTGCATCTATTAAAAGAATCCTATTGTTCTTATCATTTTTTTTATTAATGTGGTGTGTCACGGTGATTGATTAGTAAATATTGAACCACCCTGAAACTCAGGCATAAATCCCACTTAATTGTGGTGAATGATTCTTTTAACGTACTATTGGATTCAATTTTTAGTATTTTATTGAGGATTTTTGCATCCATGTTCATCAGGGATGTTGGCCTGTAATTCTCCTTTTTAGTGTGGTTTTTGGTTCTGGAATCAGGGTAATGCTGACCTCATAGAATGAGTTTAGAAGTTTTCTCCTCTTTGTATCTTGTGGAATAGTTTGAGAAAAATAGGTATTGACTTCTTAAAGGCTGGTAGAATTCCCCTGGGAACCCATCTGGCCATGGACTCTTGTTTTTTGGGAGACTTTTGATTACTGATTCAATTTCTTTGCTGGTTATTGGTCTGTTAAGTTTTCCTGTTTCAGTTTTGTTAGTTTATATGTTTCTAGGAATTTATCCATTTCTTTCACATTGTCCAATGTGTTGGAATATAGTTTTTCATAACGTTCTTTTATAATTACATTTCTGTGGTGTTGGTTGTTATGTCTCCTCTCTCATTTGTGATTTTATTTATTTGGGTCCTTTCTCTTTTATTTTTGATAAGTCTGGCTAGGGGTTTATCAGTTTAATTTTTTTTTCAAAGAACTGGCTCCTGGTTTCATTGATCTGTTCTATTGTTCTTTTATTTCTATATCATTTGTTTCTACTCTAATCTTCTTTTTTTCTGCTGGCTTTAGATTTTGTTTGTTGTTCTTTTTTCCAGCTCCTTTAGATGTAAGGTTAGGTTGTTTATTTGAGACATTTTTTGCTCCTTGAAGTAGGCCTGTATTGCTAAATATCTTCCTCTTGGGACCACTTCTGCTTCATCCCAAAAGTTTTGGACCATTGTGTTTTCATTTTCATTTGTTTCCATGTATTTTTTTTTAAATTTTTCTTTGATTCCCTGGTTGATCCAATCACTGTTTAGTATCTTATTGTTTAACCTCCATTTATTTGTGGTCTTTCCAAATTTTTTTCTTGTAGTTGATTTCAATTTTCATGGTGTTGTAGCCAGAAAATATGTATGCTATGATCTCAGTCTTTTTGTACTTGTTGAGTCCTGATTTGTGACCTAGTATGTGATCTTCTCTGGAGAATGCCCTATGTACACTTGAAAAGAATGTGTATTCTGCTGCTTTAGGATGAAATGTTTTGAATATATCTTTTCAGTCCATCTGGTTCATTGTGTCATTCAAAGCCATTGTTTCTTTGTTGATTTTCTGTTTAGATCATCTGTCCGTTTCTGTGAGTAGAGTGTTAAAATCCTCTACTATTGTATTACTATCAACGAGTTATATTATGTTTGTATTAACTGTTATATGTATTTGGGTGTTCCCAAGTTGGGAGCACAAATATTTACAATTGTTAGACCTTCTTGTTGGATATACCCCTTTATTATGATGTAATGTCCTTATTCATCTCTTGTTATAGTCTTCGGTATAAACTCTAGTTTGTTTGGTATAAATATTCCTAACCCAGCTTTCTTTTGACATTTACTTGCATGGTAAATATTTCTCCAACCTTTCATTTTCAATCTACTGATGTCTTTGGGTCTAAAATGATCTCTTATAGGCATCATATAGATGGTTCTTGCTTGTTTTTTGTTTTTGTTTTTTGTTTTATCCATTTTGACATCCTACGTCTTTCTATTGGAGCAATTAGTCCGTTTATATTCAGAGTAAGTATGGACAGATATGCATTTAGTTCCATATTATTACTTGTTTTGTCATTGTTTCTGGAAATTTTCTCTGATCCTTTATCTTTGTCGCTTTTGGTCTTCCCACTCAGAAAGTCTCCTTTATGTTTCTTGCAAGACTGGTTTAGTTGTCATGAACTTTAATTTTTGTCTATTTGGGAAACTCTTTATCTCTCCTTCTATTCTGAAAGATAGTCGTGCTGGATAGATTATTCTTGGCTGCAGATTTTTCCCATTCAGCATGTTGAATATCATGTCACTCCCTTCTGGCTTGTCAAGGTTCTTTTGAGTGATCTGCCACTAGCCTTATGAGTCTTCCTTTGTAAATTAGGGACTTCTTTTGTTTGCTGTTTTTAGTATTTTTTTCTCTATTGCTATATTTTGCAAATTTAATATGTCTTGTTGTTGGCCTGCTTTTGTTTATTTTTTGGGAGTTCTCTGCCTCCTGCTTCTGGATATCTGTTTTCTTCCCCAGGTTGGGAAAAGTTTAAGCTATCATTTCCTTAAATAAATTTTCTGCCCCCTTTCTCTCTCTTCTTCTGGGACTCCTATGATACAAATGTCACTACATTTAATGGAGTCACTGAGTTCCCTAAGTCTATTCTCGTGCTCCATAATTCATCTTTCTCTCGTTTGTTCAGCTTCATTATTTTCCATAATTTTATCTTCTGTATCACTTATTTGTTCCGCTTTTTCCATCCTTATGGTCATTACATCCAGTCTATTTCAAACCTCATTTACTTTTCATTTCTAATTGTTTTTTTTAACTCCTTTATCCCTGTGGTAAGGGCCTCCCTGAAGCTTTTAATTCTTTTCTCAAGCTCAGTGAGTATCCTTATGATTATTGTTTTAAATTTGTTTAAATTTAAATTTAAAAGTAACATCAGGCATGTTACTTTTATCTGTTTTGACTATATCTGTGGCTGTGACCTTTTCTTGTTGTTTCATTTGATATGAATTTCTCTATGTTGGCATTTTGTCTGTCTCTGACTTCTTCTGTGTGTTAGAAAAACCTTGTTGTGCTTCCTGTTCCTGAAAGTAATGGCTTTATGAAGACGTCATATAGTGTCCAGAACCTGGCACGTCAGGGAGTATCTCTAGTGTGTGCTGCGTGTACTCTGCTGCTGTATTTTGGCTGCTCTATCCTTCAGGCCAGTCATCTGCAGAAATTCTCCTTGCCTACAATGGGCAATGTTTGGACCTTGGTCAGCATGTGGTGTGTTTTAAGTAGGTATGCTCTGTTCTGCTTCTTAAATGAGACTGGATGCTGCTTCCACTAAAACTGAAGCCTTGCAGAACTCTCTTGTCAGGAGACGTGGTGTGTAGGGGGCATTTCTGCTGGTCATCTGAAAGAGGGGCACACTGCACTGGGTCTGAAGCACACCAGCCAGAGAAGGGCAGTAGTGGCAGAATGCAGGGGGCTGGGACTTGACATAAGCAGGTTAGGCAGCCAGTGTTGATGCTGTGCTATTTACTGAAGCAGGTTTATGCTGAGAGGTGGGGAAGGGAAATGACTCCATTCAGCTCCTTTGTCCCCAGAGAGGGTTCTCCATGCTTGCTGCTCTCAGGGAAGCACTCCCAGAAGAGTAGATAATCTCCCTGCTTGTGTTCCTGGCATTTTCAAGCTGCAGTTTTCATGTTGTCTGTCTCCAGGTTGCTTGATTGTCAGGAGCAGTGCTTTGCACTTTGGGCTATATCCCAGCCAAGGCTGCTGACTTTGAAATCTCCAAACTTTAGGGACCTGCTGTGGGGGACTGTGATTGTCTTCTAGGGGAGGGTCTTGCTGCACTGGGACTGATGCAGGTTTGCCCAAGAAAGGCAGTCATGCCACAGTTCCGGGGCATGGGACTTGGAGGCTAGGCAGCCAGTGTTCAGGCTAGCCCCTCAGCAGGTGGTTCTGCATCTACACTGAGGGGCAGGGAAGGAAATTGCATCCACCAGCTCTTTTGTCCCCAAAGAGGCATCTCTGTGAATGCTACCTCTCATAGATGTGTTCTAAGAGTGAACAATCTCTTCTCTACGAGCCTTGGGCATTTTTCAGATCACACCATCTGCCTCTAGGTTGTTTGCCTGCCTTCTATCCAGGAGTAGGACAGTGCCTTCAGGGCTCTATCCCAGCCAAGCCTGACCTGTAAAACTCCAGTTGTCAAGCTGCTGTGGTTTCAAAAACTCAGGAAAATCAACCCTTCTTGTTTTCCACACCAATGGCTTTTGACAGTGTTATCCCTGTGAATTCCCTGTGTGCTCCCCTTTCTATCACCTTTCTCAATGACCAGGGCTCCCTCCCCTCTGCAGCATCCATGATCCATTTATCCCCCAAACCACTTTGTACCTTCCTTGATGTGGCCTCTTCTCTCTCTCTAGTTGTGGAATTATTATTTTTCTTTTTCTGTTAGGTCTGTTTCTTGGATATTCAGAGTGATTTGATAGTTATCTTGCTGAGTCCCAGGGATGAGACAATCCTAGGGTCTTCCTATTATGTTACCTTCTTAGCTTCCTTCCCAGCCCAGACATTTTTATCTACCTAAGAAAAGATAGGAAAGAATATTAAGACAGACCCTTGACTTAGTATGCAATTTTCCTACTATATTATTTAAGTTAAAAGCCAAGTAAACTTGTTTTGTTCCAACTTTCTTCCTTCTTTCTTTAAAGATAGATATATTCATATATCCATACAAAATTATAGCCAACCATGTTTAAGTTTCACTTGTCATACATACCTAATCAAATAACATAGTGATATACATACAATTGATATAAATTTATATAAATCATTTTTCACCTAATAAAATATCACTGACAAAGGTATGTCACTAATTATTTTTATTTTCTATTACCATTGGCAATATTGGTATACAAATTGTGTACAAAAATTATTTTCTAACTTTCCAAGTATTTTGTTGGCATAAATTACTATATGTAGAGTTACTGGGTTAAAAGCAAAGAATATATAAGATATTTTCTTACTGAATATAATAAAATGATTTCAAGGTCTCACTAATTTACACTATGAGCAGCTTAAGAGAGTCCCTTTTTAATTACTTCCACACAAAAATTTGTGAGAGTAAAGGAATCTATCTCAACAATTTGAATACTAACCTTACTTCAGAAAAGATGTTGCTTATTCTGGTAGAAACAATTTAGACCAAGTAGAAAGAGGTTGAAAAATATGAACAACACAGAAACCAAGTCCACATGAGTAAGGCAAAATATAGAACAAAATTCAGAACAGGCCACTCTGATCACAATATGACAAATAAATAAACAAACAAATAAATGTAGGTATAATATTTGAGGAGTATTTGCTCATGAGATTTAGGAATAAGGACAGATTATGGAATGAAGTTGCCTATAGACTGAATTTGGTAAAGTATATTGAATGTGTTTGGTCTAATTGATTTCAAGAAGCTTAATGTTTTCCACCTTAACAATATAATCATGGCAGATGAAATTGATTTTTAATTATCAGCAATCCATGTAAATATAGTAGGAGCAGAAACTGTGATTACTTGAGGTAGTTTTTGAACACAATGAGGAGATTTTGGAACAAAATGTTAGAAAAAAAGTTTTAAAGTCTCTGAGTGTATCTTATTACTCCTATTACTTTATTGTTCATCAGTTTAATAAAGAATGATAATAGGTTCTAAGACAGCTATGTCAAAAATTAAATACAAATAGAAATTGATTCCTAAGAATGAGTGTAAACAGGAAGGATCTTATTATGATACAATCCAAAAACTTGGACCCCACTGTAGTAATAAAAATGCCCCCCCAAATAATCTGTAACACTATACACAAAGTATCATCATAAGTGCTTTATATATGATTAGGCCTTTTAATTTTCAAAATACTCTTTAAAGTGTTTGTAATTACTATACTCATTTTATAGATAATGAAAATAGGAACAAAGAATTAAATAACTTGTCAAAATTTAAAGGTCTGATGAAAATCCCAAAGACCTAGGCTATCTGCTCAAGCAATCCTCTATGTTGACTCAGTTTAATGATATTGGTAAAATATATCATTAAACACCTAATAATCTTACAGTTTTATCTATAATTTCCCTGTTAAGTTAGTACATGTATTTCTCACTAAAATAATGACATTTTCTAGTAAAATCTATTGACACAGTCATATTGGAATATGAGTGTGCACAAATATCTATCTGATAGCCCAAACCTTTGTAATAACATCCATTTTGCCAGAAAACCGACTAAGGACCAGAGGAAATTTCTATCATATGAGTTGTGGAACTCATCTCTGGCCAACACTATGCAATTTTTATTTCATAGAAGAACTTGCAATGATTATGAGGACACATTTAGGAAACTTTACTAGTCTAAAAAAATTATATATATATATAAACTCTTGTACTGTTATTCAGCTTAACTCCCTTTTTACAAAGATAAACTGCAATTTGCTCATCTTACATGTTGCAAGTTACCACCAGCCAATGAAAGTTAAAGCACATTTAATCAACTAATCCCTAGAAATAATGAGAATCTGCAAGAATTTGGGACAAGTTTCTCTAAGATGGAAGCAGGATTGCCTTCATGTAGATTTTTAAGAATTACACTTGCGATGGTGCAGTTGGGCAAAACTTGTCCATGAAAATTTTCCAATTTGTAAACTGAAAGGACCCACAGGAAATATAAATTCTATATATAGAATATTAATATATTAATAAATATTTATTATATATAATATATTTTTATATATTTTATAATATAAAATAAAGATAGGATTGATTCTTTCATGAAAATATTGTTAAAATACTTCCCCATTGGTCAAATTCTACTAACAAGTAGAGGATAAGATAGGGGAGTTGATAATAGAGAACCAATTTAAAATAGTATTACACTTATGTATTACTCTCTGAAGACTGATTAAGTCATTTATTATTTAAACATAGGTGAAGAAGAAAGCAATAGTACTTGGTCAGATTTTTTCTCTTAAGTTATACTGTTCTAATTAAACCCTAGATTTTCCAAAAAAAAGATCCAGCTAGATTAAGAGAGTTGTCCTGAAAATGTAGAGCTGACTTTCATAAAATAACAGAAACCATTCAGAATAACTTCTACTCCAAATTCTGCTTGGCATGAATAATGTAAGAAGTGATCAGGAGAGTAACACAAAACCAGGTTTTCGCTTCTCTGGTGCTCAAGGCGGTCTGGGTATGTGTAGTTTCAGAAGTAAAGCTCTAAGACATCTCAGTAACACCCTTCTTCATACCACTATTTTCAAAGTTAATCCCAAATACAATGTTTACAAATATTTATATAATTGAGTTTGAAAGACAAGATTTCTCAAGTTTTGATATCATGAAAGAAAATTAAACAACTATGCAATTTACAGAATGTATACCTATTGGCTTTTAGAAGACAAATCATATAGCATGATGACAATTTTGGCAGTCATATCATACCACTGCCATAAATCAAAATACACCCTATTAAAACCATTAACAATAAAGAATTAGCCCTAATATTAGCAATTAGTGTTATCTTCATTCATAATTTATTTGCTAATAAAAGAAAAAAAATTGCTAAGCATTTATTCATGTAATATATTGAACATCTAAGGTTTTGTTTGTTTGTTTTAATTTTTCTTCCTTGTTAATCAGAAACTAACATAAGTGTATTACTCCTTGTGCCAGGCAATTTAGATACATTTCCTCACTTAATCCAGAAAACAATCTCACCTGGTAGATATTATCTACATGTTACAGTTGAGGAAAATGAAACATGGAAAGCAATGTACCAAGGGTCAAAGAGTAATAGTAGACAAAACTATCATGCTGAGTTATACTATCTAAATTACAGTCTTTGGTTAAAATAACTATGTTTAATTATTCTATGTATGTGTATATGTTGTGTAAGGTCCTTACACATAAATGATTATCCTTGAATAATTTACTCTTACCCGGTTATGATGCCACAATTGTCTTGACAAATCTTATGTGATATACCTTATATTTATTTCAAATAAAATATCAGATGCTGGGAAGAAATAACTTTTAGATTATCAATTAAGTGTGAACTTCAAATAAAGGCAAGTTAAAGCATTTTTACCTTGATATAATCTTGTAATATGGTACAATTAACATAATTTCTTATTATGTTTCACCTCAGTGTTTTCATGACATGTAAATAGTTTAGCTATCACTCTATGCAGATGTTCATGAATTATTGATCTAGTCTCTGTTTACCAAAATCACTTTGCTCCACTTTTTCCTTAAATGGTATATATTATGTAAAAATACAAAGAACTCAATATTTCATGAATTAGAATGATGATTTTAAAGTATACCAATCATCAAAAAATATACCAATATTTTAAAAAATATATTCAAGAAATGATCAGTGGCATGAATATTATTGAACTTCTAAAAATATGTATAATAGTCATATTTCTTAGGCATATTTTGTGAGTTAAAACAACATAAGAACTATAGAACAAAAGAAGACTTGCTTACCAAATTAAACAAATTATACTCCAGTTATCAGGTGTGGATTTCTCAGACATCCCTTCCAGTTAATCTTTACATAAACATCTAAGATAGAATGCAATGAATTAATATCTTGAAGATTACCATTCTTTAAAATAAAATATGCAAATGTTAAAATTGGACTTCTGGAAAATAAATCTATTTTGGGAAGCCAAAAATTGGTTTTCTTCTAAACTTTTGTTCCACTTGAAGTGCTCCAGTATATTCAAGTACAAAGATATGTCTCTAATTTAAAAAGTTATCTATATTTAGATGCATGTGTAATGTTTCATGCAGCTTTTCTATGTAAATCAATTCCTCAGTATGCTGCAAAGTCAGTTTGAAAGCCTTTTCTTTTTTTTAATAATTTTTTTATTATGTTATGTTAGTCACTATACAGTATATCCTTAGTCTTTTGAGGTAGTGTTCCATGCTTCATTATTTGCATATAATACCCAGTGCACCATGCAATACGTGCCCTCCTTAATACCCATCACCGGCCTATCCCAGTCCCCCACCCCCTCCCCTCTGAAGCCCTCAGTTTGTTTCCCAGAGCCCATAGTCTGTCATGGTTCATTCTTCCTTCTGTTTACCCCCCTTTATTCTTCCCTTCCTTCTCCTACTGATCTTCCTGCTATTTCTTATGTTCCATAAATGAGTGAAACCATATGATAATTGTCTTTCTCTGTTTGACTAATTTCACTTAGCATAATCTCCTCCGGTCCCGAAAACCTTCTTTTCTTAATATAACACTAAAGTTTGTTTTCAAACTAAATCTCTTGAAAAGTGAATTTAAGTATCCAGGAGAAGAGAAGAGCACTGATTAGTTGATTGAATAAGGGATAAGTGTGACACACTGTTCTGGTTTAATTTTTTTTTTTACATGGAAAATGTTGAATATGTGATGTTTCTTTTCCTTTCAAAGCAATGCCATATACAATCAACAAGTTCTTACCAGCACGTACATTACTTTTCAAAAACATGATGAAGGATCAGAAGTTCCCTCCCGTTCACTGAGTTGATAAAAATAACTTCTACACAATAACTCAGTCAGAAAAATCAGGAAGGATTGGGTGTGAGTCTTTAATTTGAAAATCATAAATGATTGAGAAAAGAAGGATGACGATGCACAGTGGAGGACAAGGAGGTGGAATAAATCATGTAAGGAGAAACTGAATAATATTATAGCTAGTTTCCTTCTTTAAGGAGAGTGTGGTTGCCTTTATCAATACACTGTTTAAGGAACTATCTTTTACTGAGCACCTATTATCCACAGTGTAATTTATATAAATTATCATGTTTAATCCTCATAACAATGCATTTTTCATAAAGAAGAATTTATTCCAGATTATGGAAACTAAAAAAAAAAAAAATTAAGTCATTTACTCCAGATTATGAAAACCTCCAATCTTCAAAGAAGATTTTCAAAGAGATTAAAAATTATAACAGATGAAAAGATGGAAATTTAGGTCTATACAAAGGAAAAAAGAGTGATGAAAATGGCAAAAACATGAGTAATATAAAATATTTTTCTCATTTTTAATGCAAATGTAATAATGTATCTAGAGTGTAAATATATATGTGGAAATTACATGATAAGAATTGTACAAAGAATGGAAATGAGAAAATTAAGGTATACACTTGCAGGATTTTTACACTATAACTAAAGTAGAATATTATTTAAAAGATTAACTAATAAAGCAAACATGTATGATGTAAATTATAGAAAAATAACTTTAAAAGTAGAGCTAATAAAAAAATAATGGTTATAAAATGCAATCGTAATACTCAAATAAAAGAATATAGAAAAATGGGAAAAAACAGAAACAGATTTAACAATTAAAAATTAAACAGCAAAATTGAAAATTTGAAAATCATATTGGTAATTATATCAATGTTAAATATTCTGGGCACTCTGATTAAAACCAAGGATTGTTAAATGGATAGAAATGCAATTCACAGAAAATGTAGACAAAAGTCTTTATGGAAACAGGACTTGATTAATACTATTAACCAACTTAAAGTTCACATTTCTAGAGCTCTCCACCTAATAACAGCAGATTTCATACCGTATTCAAATGCACATGGAATACTCACCAAAGTCAGCTAATATATTGGCCACAATTTAATACATTCAAATATACTGACTTCTTAAAATCTTAAAGAGGTATGTTCTTTAATCATAAAAGGACTAACTAACTTAGAAATCAATGATGAAATCAACTCCAAAATATGTGGATATTAAATAGCAAACTTCGAAAGGAATCCAAAAACAAAAACAATGAAAAGTATATATTTTCAATGTAGGAAAAATGAAAAACAAATTCAAAATTTATGGGATGCACCTGAAACAGGGCTTAAATGTAAATTACAAATTTGATGATGGAATAGGAAGTCCCAGCCTTCATTTCTTTAGGGTGAGCACTAATCCGACATGACCAATGTTCTTATAAAAAGAGGAGATTAGGAGAGAAAAAACATACAGACTCATCACGTGAAGACACCAGAAGATGGCCATCTGTGAGACAAGAGAAGAGGTCTTAGAAGAAACCAATCATACCAACAACTTGATCTCAGAGTTCTACCCCCCAGAATTGCTAGAAGATTAATTTCTATTGTTTAAACCACTGGTATGTGGAAGTTTGTTACGGCAGCATTAGCAAACTAATGCACAAGTCAAAGAAAAACACTCAGCTCTAAAGATATGATTACGTTGCTTGGCATCTTCATTTCCTTCTGCTTTTTGCGTTCTGCCAATATGCCATATACACATTGTTTCTCTCAAAAAAGTGGATAATTTTCCATATTGTAATTTTCATAAATTTGCAGAAAAGATCCTGTTCTAACTACTCAAGCTTTCATTTCTAAACTTCCAAAAAGACAAATAGTTGGGCCCTGGGAATAAAAAGTTATGCTGTCTGATTCAAATCTACCTTTGATACTTATACTTCTCAACTTTAGTATTCAGCTTTTTAAATCTTTAAAATGGAGGTAAGGGGGCGCCTGGGTGGCACAGCGGTTAAGCGTCTGCCTTCAGCTCAGGGCGTGATTCCGAAGTTATGGGATCGAGCCCCACATCAGGCTCCTCTGCTATGAGCCTGCTTCTTCCTCTCCCACTCCCCCTGCTTGTGTTCCCTCTCTCGCTGGCTGTCTCTATCTCTGTCAAATAAATAAATAAATAAAATCTTTAAAAAAAAAATAAAAAAAATAAAATGGAGGTAAGAATAGGGCCTGCCTTAAGATATTGTAATAATGATTAACTGAGATAGTAATATGAGGCACATAGAACTGTGCATGAAAAAAGAGTAAGCATATAATTTATTGTCAAAGGAAGATCCTTTTCAGGTTGATAAAAGGTGCTCTTCATAATCATGCCAATACATAGCCATAACCTGGTACTAATTGGGCAAAGGTAAACATAGTAAACGTTTAGTGGATATTAGTTGCTTTTATTATTAATAACTGATAAGCAAGGATGTTAAAATAGACATAGTTAATGTCCCTATAGTGTCTATAGTTCTTGGCACAGTTGTAGATTTCATTCACTTTCATATAATTTCATGACTCCTTTCACCCATTTTGTAACATGACCATGTTCATTTTGAGTTTTCAATAAGTATCTTAAGATCTTAAAAAGGTATGTTTTTAACCAGAAAAGGACTAACTAACTTAGAAATCAATGATGACATCAACTCCGAAACATGTGGATATTGAATAGCAAACTTAGAAAGGAATCCAAACAAAAACAAAAAGAACAATGGAAAATATATATTTTCAATGTAAGGAAAATGGAAAACAAATTCAAAATTGTGTGGTGCTTTTTTTGAGTATAGCTTCTCTAAAAGTTTAAATTAAACTGCATAACAAAATTCACATGGCACAAATGAGATATAATCATATGTACAAGGATAAAAGTCTGATCTCCATTACATGATCAAAGACTTAGCAGATTCTTCTCTCTAAAGGATGTAAAATTAGGTATACACTTGTTTGGCAGTGAGTACTGGGCCTATGCAGATATGTTGATTCAGGGTTGACGTGCAAGATGAGCCTTGTGCACACAGAGGGGGTCATACATTCGTATCTGTGTCTTAGGCTGTTTTCTCAAACCTGACAATTAGCCGCATTTTACTTGAATGGTTTAACTTGTGTGATTTGCTTCATCTTTCAGCCCAAGAATTCCTAAACCAGTCAGATGAAAACTATTTTAACAATAAACAACTATTACTAGCATATACTAAGAATAGACATGTATACTGTAAAGGGAAATTTAATATCTCAACCTAGACAGGCTTAACTACTACAGTATATAAGGCTGGTTGCATATAAAACTGGCAATAAACCCTTGGTGGACCAAGGGTTCTTTGTTTGTTTGTTTCTTTTTGATATGTTACTTTAACATTTTACGCATCCCCACACAAACCTTCCCATTTTAAAAAGGAAGGAAGGAAGGAAGGAAGGAAGGAAGGAAGAAAGAAAAAAAGAAAGAAAGAAAGAAAGAAAGAGAAAGAAAGAGAAAAAGGGAAAAGGAAGATAGGCTTTGTCAGGCTTTCCAACTAAACATAAGAAATGATGCATCTTAAAATACTTTTAGGATGTACATAAAAGCATGATAAATGAACAAAGAATTAAAAATTCACCTTACTCTGTAGTCATTACATTAATGGTCTGTGGATAAGAAAAGCTTCAAATTCATGAATACTATGCCTCAATGTTTAGACAGTTTATACTTGCCATAGCTGACATAAATGTACATAAATACTGTTTTTTGACAGATTTGAATTTGCTTCAAAATTATCTGTCAGGAGGTTGGAATAGGTCAGGTTAAAAAAAAATATTTATTCTTAACACAACCACTCATACCAAAATTAGACTCTGTTGTTTTCAATGTTAGTGTCTGGAAAAAAAAATGAACCTATAAGATCTTTACTATATTTGCAAGTAATAACCACACAATTTAATCTCGCTTAAGTAGCCTTACTCTTAATTTTTTTTCATAGGCACAGGATGTGTCTGCTTAGAAATTGCAATCTGAGGCTTCTGAAAAACAGTATTTCATGCTGTGAGGTCTCTATTTTATGTGACTGTGTTTGACATGTTTCCTAAAATTCAGATCTAGGAAAATAGTTTCAGAAAACACACACATACACACACACACACACACACACCAGTTCATTTGGGAAATAGTTTACCTCTTTCAGAATATCTCTAAAAGAGCTCTTCTCTCTAGCTTTGAATGTGTGTGTTAATAATTATTACCCTTATGTTGTACAATGTTTTTTATCTTTAAACCTCCAAAGCCATGTGATCATGTAATTTATATCATTTGCGTCAGTATGTTATTAAAAATCTGGTACAAATGACTTCTAATAAAAGTTGTGTATAATAATGGGTGATAATAGATAACTGATCCAAAGATTTCTGCTATCCCAACACTTACTTGTTTCTTGTGAACTCTTCTTGGTACTTTTCTAAAACTGCCTTTTGTGGTGAAGAGACATGATGATTGATGGATGGTAGTATCAGACATCTTGCTTATTCTTTATTCCTCCTTTTCAAAACGCTAGCAACTAACGTAGTGATCATATACTCAGGCAGTTTGAAGATAGGGAAGAGGGTGTTTCCACTATCTTCCCAAATTTCCACTTTCTTCATTCCCCACAACTGGTGTTAGATTGTCTAACTTTATTGAAAATTTGATGAAAATATTAACTTTAAACATATTTTAAATATTTAAAAAGTCTTCAACAACAATAGCAGTTAATTTCTCAGGAGTTCTAAAGTTCTCTGAAATCTATTATTTCCCTTATTATTTAAAAAGCCAATGTGAACACAGAAATCAGATCAGGTGGTGATACCAGTGTATTTTCCCAACAACCCTGTCTTATTTGTATAACATATGACTCATACTTTACCTTCTGATATCTATGTTTAAAGTGTTTAAGGGCAATCATCTCCTCACAAGTAATAATTAATCCCAGCTATCTTTTATGAGTTTAAACCACTCCAAAATAAACAAAACCCTCCAAAAGAAATTGAAATATCAGCTTTTTTAATCTTTAAATGCTGGGCTGCAGAGCAAACTTAAATCTACACATTCATGCTACATATTGTGAATTTAGGTACCCTATTTACAGATTTCTCACTGGTAGGAACAAATCTTACTCTGGTAATCTTCCTCTAAGCAGGAGAAAGAAGTTTGAATGCTATGGGCAGGCAGTGGCACAGAGAAAAGAAAGAGATAAAAACAGCAATGTTTAATACCTTTGTTCTACTCAATAGTGAAAAGTGGGCATATGGATGATGATGAATTCTTAACACGTGATAAATCACTCCTCTTCTGGGGAGATAAAGTGTAAAAATGGAATAGAGGGCAGAAATGTTATTCTAAGTTTGATTCCTTACAGGCATGGGAATGTCTTCATTTAAATATAAGGAATGGAGAGCATAGTTACTTTAAAACTTTGCCACGTATGCTTCTAGGTGATATACCATTGGTTTCCCTTAAATGGTTCACTGATCTTGGAATCCAGGCTACCTCTTACATTTGCACATTCTCTCTATTTCACTGCCCACCATCATCATGTTATTGTCACTTCATTCCCTAACCTTAATTCCACCAAACCCATTGTGGCTGGGGCAGCTAAGTGACTCCATCAAATGGAGAGTCCATGTGTATAATTGTTTTACTATTTTTAGCATGGACTTCAAGGTCAACTACACAATTTGCATGACCCAGTGCAAAATGGAAATGCAGGGCTCTTTGTTCAAAAAACAGAAAAATAATGCCATTAAAGGTACTAAAACAAAGCTTTTTCTTTCTTCTACAGTCTTTCCCTTGACCTGACATACTGTTTTTAATTTGAATTTAATATTGTTCCAAGTAAAGAAAATTTAAAATGTTAAATTATTAATATGAATTTTACCATTCATCTTTATATTGTACATTTCCAGTTTTAAATGCAAATATAAGAGTGTTCAACTAATATGCAGAATCACCTAATGACACAATTCATATTTTGTAGCTCATTCATGCATATGTATTTTGTTCTTTCCAGAATAATGGAAATATCGCACAAGCTAATTCAATTGTTTTTCTTTCACTTCTTACTATATGCATATTCTGTCAACACTTTCTACCTTTGGTTTATTAATGACTAAAGAAGAAACTAAAGGAAAGGGAGACAAGGGTTGCTTTATCTTTCCCTTTCCTTCCAGGTCATCATTTACAGTGTAAATAGTTGGCTAATGAAGGGAAGTAATATGAATGAAAAAGAATAGAAGAGCATTCCTAGGCCATTTGCATTTCTTAGAATGCCACTGTCTTCTTTCTGCATTCAAAGTAAGCTCTGGTTCAAAAGAAAGTATGGTCCCTTGGGTTTGTCAGTGTTCGGACTTAATCAGTTATTGATTTAACACATTTACCCTTTAGTTACTTCCAGATTCATTGAACTCCCACACATTATGCAACTACTAGAATCCTATGTTCATGTGACATGGTGAATGCTACATGCAAATGGAACATCAAAGAATGACAGATAAGCATATGATGCATATCTCTTCTGCTCACAGATAAGCTGTATTGTACCATTGGAAAACCACAAGTTCAAAGATAAAATTAAGACATTCAAGATTGTGAAAGCACATTATTAAACCAAGTGTGATCCTGAGTGAGGGACCCTGAGAGACTGCACAGGTGGCACAGTCATAAAACCAGCAATGGTAGGCTTTCTGGGCTTTCTTTCCATTCATTAAGTAATCCCCTTTATACTACAAATATCTTCCTGGCTTCTCAAAACTGAAGTCACTGTCCCCTACAATAGATACTTGATTATTCCTCTGTCCTCCATGAATCCCCTTTTGCAGGCAATATGACTCCAAACTCCAGAATCACCTTCTATTTATTCCCATTTCTTCTTTGCTTTCATGTCTAACCAGTCAAGAACTGTATTTGTTGGTACACCTTTATTTCTAATATTAGCACACTGTCTCAGAGTAGCTTAAAGAAAAAATGGGATTGTTGGCTCCTGTACCTAGAAAGACATTTTGGAAAATCACAGAATCAAAAGAAAGAGATGAAGAAAACAGGGCCATATAAACTACAATTGTGGTCTTAATATCACCAGGCATCTGCTTCTCCAACTGTGTGTCTCATTTCTTCTCATCCCCACTAACAACTTAAACCTGAATGAATTTGTGTTTATAAATCACTTAGGATGTCTCACACACAGTAAGTGTTCATTAAAAATATTGTCATTTACTTTTATTATTATCATCATTATTATATCCATGAAGAGTAAGAGGAGGCTTCTGCCATTAACCCCAGTTTGGCCTTTTTAGAAAGAAAGACTTCCATTGCTCAGGTTGGATTAAGGTTGAACACCAAGAATAAAGAGAAAGAATTGGTATAAAGGAAGAATTTAGATTGTTTGCTTCTCAGAATCACATGGATCAAGATGAAAACACACACCAAAGGAAAGAAGTTTCTTTATCCTGAAAAAGGGAGCAAATAAAAAACAATGGCTATGTCAGTTTGTTATGTTCCAAATGAGTGTTGCCACAAGCACTTTGTATCTCAATTTTCTCTTCCATTTACTAATTCAGGAATTTAATCCTTCTTGTAATGTTCTGCAATTATATTTTATTACCCAACCTTCATGATCCCCCTTACAATCCTACCAAATAAAAGTTGTTACATGAATATTCCTGTATGCAGATCTGATTTGATTTCCACATAGCCTAAAACCTAATATGTAGACTCCATACATTTCCTAGTTTTGATTCTAAAGTTTCCCTCAGCGAAAATAATTAGCCTGTAGTTTCACTAAGTCAGAGAATTCCCTTACTCCCCAAATATGCATTGTAGATCCTTGGTTTCTTATCTTTGTTCAAATTGATCTCTCAGCTTCAAGTATAGTACTTGCAAATATATCTACTTAAATTAGACATCCATGTCATTGCAAATGGCAAGATTTCTGTTCTTTTTTATAACTGAATACTATTCCATTGTACATATACCACATATTCTTTCTCCATCCATCTATGGGTAGGAACTTGTTAAATATACATATTGTTAAAATGTCTATATTGCCCAAAGCAACCTACATGTTTAATGCAACCCCTATCAAAATACCAACAGCATTTTCACAGAACAAAATAAACAATCCTAAAATTTGAATGGAACCACAAAAGTCCCCAAATAGCCAAAGTAATCTTGAAAAAGAAGAGCAAAGCTAGAGGCATCACAATTCCAGACTTTAAGTAGTATTACAAATCTGTAGTGATCAAAACAGTACAGTACTGGCACAAAAATAGACATACAGATCAACAGAACAGAATACAAAATCTGGAAAGAAACTCATATTTATATGGGCCATTAGTCTTCAACAAAGCAAGAAAGAATATCCAATGGGAAAACGATAATCTCTTCTACAAACGATGTTGGGAAAATTAGACAGCAACTGCAAAAGAATGAAACTACACCAAACACAAAAATAAACTCACAATGGATGGAAGACCTAAACGTGAAACCTGAAACCATAAAAATCCTTGAAGAGAATACAGATAGTGACCTCTATGACATTGTTTGTAGAGACATTTTTTCTAGATATGTCTCCTGAGACAAGGGAAATAAAGGCAAAAATAAACTATTGGGACTTCATCAATAAAACTAAAAGGCAACCTACAGAACGGGAGAAGATATTTGCAAATGACATATCTGATAGAGGGTTAGTATCCAAAATCTATAATAAACTTATAAAGCTTGATATCCAAAAAACAAATAATACAACCAAAACATGGGCAGAAGATATCAACATTTCTTCAGAGAAGATATACAGATGGCCAAGAGACATGTGAAAAACTGCTCAACAACACCCATTATCAGGGAAATGCAAATCAAAACTACCATGACGTATCTCCTCACACCTGTCAGAATGGTTAAAATCAAAAACAGAGGAAAGAACAAAAGGTTCTGGTGAGGAAAATAAAGAATCCTCTAACACTGTTGGTGGGGATTCAAACTGGTACAGCCTTGTGGAAACAGTATGGAAGTTCCTCAAAAAGTTAAAAATAGAGCAACACTATGATCCAGTAATTGCACTACTGGGTATTTACCCAAAGAAGATAAAAACACTAATTCAAAGAGATACATACACCCTTATATTTATAGCAGCATTATTTATAATGGTCAAGATGTGAAAGAAGCCCAATTATATGTATACACAATGGAATATTACTTGGCCATAAAAAATAATGATTTGCTTCCCATTTGAATTTTTTTAAAATTTTATTATGTTATGTTAGTCACCATACAGTATGTGATCAGTTTTTGATGTAGTGTTCCATGATTCATTGTTTGGGTATAACACACAATGCTCCATGCAGTATGTGCCTTCCTTAATACCCATCACTGGCCAACCCAACCCCCCACCCTCCCCCCTCTGTAACCCTCAGTTTGTTTCCCATAGTCCATAGTCTATCATGGTTCGTCTCCCCCTCTGATTTCTACCCCCTCTTCAGTTTTCCCTTCCTTCTCCTAATGTCCTTCATGCTATTCCTTATGTTCCACATATAAGTGAAACCATATGATAATCGTCTTTCTCTTGACTTATTTCACTTAGCGTACTCTCCTCCAGTTCCATCCATGTCAGTCCAAATGGTGGGTAATCATTCTTTCTGATGGTTGAGTAATATTCCTTTGTATATATGAACCACAACTTCTTTATCCATTCATCTGTTGAAGGGCATCTTTGTTCCTTCCACAGTTTGGCTATTGTGGACATTGATGCTATGAACATTGGGGTGCATGTGGCCCTTCTTTTCACTACATCTGTATCTTTGGCGTAAATACCCAGTAGTGCAATTACTGGGTCAGAGGGTAGCTCTATTTTTAACTTTTTGAGGAACCTCCACACTGTTTTCCAAAGTGGCTGTACTAACTTGCATTCCCACCAAGATTGTAAGAGGGTTCCCCTTTTTCCACATCCTCTCCAACATTTGTTGTTTCCTGACTTGTCAATTTTTGCCATTCTGACTGGTGTAAGGTGGTATCTCAATGTGGTTTTGATTTGAATTTCTCTGATGGCTAATGATGTTGAACATTTTTTCATGGGTCTGTTAGCCATCTTATGTCTTCATTGGAAAAATGTCTGTTCATATCTTCTGCCCATTTTTTGATTTGATTATTTGTTTTTTGGGTGTTGTGTTTGAGAAGTTCTTTATAGATCTTGGATACCAGACCTTTATCTGTAATGTCATTTGCAAATCTCTTCTCCCATTCCGTGGTCTGCCTCTTAGTTTTGTTGACTGTTTCTTTTGCTGTGCAGAAGCTTTTTATCTTGATGAAGTCCCAAAAGTTCGATTTCCCTTTTTTTCCCCTTGTCTTTGGTGACGTGTCTTGAAAGGAGTGGCTGTGGCTGATGTCAGAGAGGTTATTACCTATGTTCTCCTCTGTGACTTTGGTGGATTCCTGTCTTACATTGAGGTCTTTCATCCATTTAGAGTTTATCTTTGTGTATGGTGTAAGAGAATGGTTGAGTTTCATTCTTCTGTACATAGCTGTCCAATTTTCCCAGCACCATTTATTGAAGGGACTGTCTTTTTTTCCACCAGATATTCTTTCCTGATTTGTCAAAGATTACTTGACCATAGAGTTGAGGGTCCATTTCTGGAGTCTCTATTTTGTTGCCGTGGTTTATGTATCTGCTTTTGTGCCAGTACCATGCTGTCTTGGTGATCACAGCTTTGTAGTATAGCTTGAAATCAGGCAATGTGATGCCCCAGCTTTGTTTTTCTTTTCTCCTTTGTTCCTGGAGGGGTTTCCCTGTGATCCCAGACTCTCAGAGACATGCTCTGAGATGAGTAAATAACTCTCCCTCCTGTATGCCTCAGGCATCTTTCAAACTGCTGCTTCTATGCTGAACTTCCATGAGCTGTTTGTCATGCTGTCTCTTTAAGGGCAGAGACTCAGCTTCCTAAGGCCCTTGCCATGCATCCCAGAGCAAAGCTCCCTGTTTTTAAAACTCGAGGCATTAGTCTTGCTGGTTATAAAAATTCACAAAGTTCAGCCCCTCTCACTCTCTTTCAATGCAAAATGTTTGGGGAATTTGTCTTCCCTGTGATGACTCAGGTGTGACAGTCTTTCTCACCCTTCTCTGCACGCCCAGCTCCCTCCTGACTGTGGAAGTCCAGGGCCCTTTTAGCTCCCCACCATGTCTCTGCTTTTCCTACCTCTGATATGGTCTCTTCTATACCTTTAGTTGTGGAGTTTGTTCTGCCAATCTTTGGGTCCTTTTCTGGGTTATTTATACTGATGTGAGTATTCTCTAGTTGTATCTATGGGATGAGACAAGCTTAGGGTCTTCCTACTTCACCATCTTCCCAGACTCCCAGTGTACTGTTTATTTTTAAATAGAATATAATTTTTTCTCAATATCTATCCACTTACCCAACTGAATATATATATATATATATAATATATCTTGAATCATGTTCAACAAATATCATAAAATTATCACTGGGTATTGGGATTTTAGCTGATATGTAGGGTTTTTTGCTTATATACTTATATCTTTTATATAAAATGATTAATATTTTTAGAAGGCATATAAAATATATGAAAATAAAAATAGTGACCATGTCTACATATACTGACCTAGTCACCATTTCTAATCCATTCTGTTTCTCCTAGAATAGGCCTTGTGGGCCAAATCCAGACGGGCACCTGATAGTTTTATTGGAAATACACACACACACACACACACACACACACACAACCATTTATTTGTGTATTGTTGGTTCATTGTTTTTCACTGCAATGGTGGAGTTGAGTAGTTGTAAGACCAAAAAAGCCTAAAATATTTACTATCTGGCTTTTTTAGAAAAAAAGTTTGCCAAACCCGGTCTTTAGTCTGGCACAATATTTTGCAGGTAGTCAATGAACTTGAAAGCAATTTGAATAAATCTATATGTATTTATTGAAAATTTATTTTAAACTAGGCTGTGAACATGCTATTTGCTGAAAGTTTATGGAGAAGATTTAAATTTTCTATAGGCTTCAAAATGAGCTTTCTTTATTATCCCACAGGGTTTGGTTTAATACTACTCGGACAAATAAAGTTGGATATGTTTCTTGAATTGAATGCTACACGTTATATTTTATAAATTTGTTCTCTTGGTTTTATTTCAAGAAAGGTTATAAAACAAGTAGAGCTCCAGGAAGAAATAAAAGTTTTGACTATTACATGAGAAATGCATACTGCACAGTTCTCTCACTGAAGCTTAGATCAAAATGGTGAATGTCATTTATTTTGTAGCTAAAATGCCAGCATAAATTAATGTTTATTTCATTCATGAGCAATCAAGATACTCTATAGTAGAAAATGCATAAATCAAAATCACTTCATCTTTCTAAATTATATTGCTGTTGATTATGTTATTTTTAAAATCCAAAAATATCAAAAATTCTCTAAGGAAGAAATAACCAGTATTCCCAATAGTGTTATAAAGTTGGCTAGTAGACTTTGAAAAGGGACCTGCCAAAATCCTGATTGCTATAGTATATAGATTATAATTCAATTACCATTTTTTAACTATAAAAAATCAGTTACTGTTTTTCATCATATCTAAAATTTGCATGACAGAGCATAGTGAAGAATCAATTAATGTGTATTCTCTATAATTCCAGGTAAAGGTGGGGGACTGAAGGATAATCACAAATTCTCCTTCCATGAATATTTAACAAAATTGCAATAGAAAAAGAAAAAGGAAAATGAAGCAATAATACAAGTTAGGGGAAAAAAAGAAAGAAAAAGTTAATTGGGAGGAGAGCAAGATATATAATAAGAAAATGCCAGAAAGGAAAGAAGGGACTAGGAAGAGAGGGAATGAGAAATGCAGGAGGGAAGAAAGAAGGAGGGAGATATTGGTGTGATTGAATTTAAGTCTATGATCTTATTAACTTTATATTCTATTTCTTATTCTTTTTCCTGTGTTTATTAAACTTGATATTTCTGTTTCTGTTTTTCAGTTTTCCATTTTATCATTGTCATTGACATATTACCTATGCATCTTTGCTTTATTTTTTTAGAATTTTCCGAATGATTTGCATATACATCTTTAACTTAATACAGTTTGCTTTGAAAAACTGAGGCTTAGATCAAAATGGTGAATTTTTATTTTTCATCATACACAGTGTAAGAACTTTATGACAGTATATTTTCATTTCCTACTTTATCTATTGTACTCTTTTGTCATATATTTCACTTCTACATGTATTACAAACTCAATCTTTTTAAAGAATTTTTTACTTTAGTAATTAAAATGACTTTTCAATAAATTTGGAAAGGACTCAAAATGAATGTTTATATTTGCCCATTTACAGTGTTCTTCCTTCATTCTCACAGTTTCCAATTTTTACTTATAATTATTTCCCTTCTACTTATAATTATTCCCTTCAGTCCAAAGAACTGTCTTTAGCATTTCTAGGAGTGCAGGTTTGCCAGTGATCAATTCTAACAGTTTTTTTGTATCTCTAAGTATCTTAAATTATTTTTCAATTTGTAAATATTTTTCTTTTGTTTGATAAAAAATATTCTGGCCTTTATTTTTCTGGTCAAGATCAGCCACTTTTTAATCTTTATTACTCTCAATGTATAGGGTCCCTACCTGCACTGTTTCTGTTGTTTTTTTTTTTAATTTTTCTTTATTTTTGATTTTTTTAGCATTTTGGTTAAGATTTACATAGGTGGGATTTACTTTGCCTTTATCCTGCTTGGGGTTTGCTGGATTTCTACAGTTAATTGATGTTTATCATATTATGAAAACTATTGGATATTATGTTTTAAATTAAGAAACATTATTTTTAGAGTAGTTTAGATTCACTGAAAATTGAGCAGAAATTACAAATATCTTCTGTCCCCAAACATGCACAACCTCCCCAATATTGACATTGTGAACCATAGTGTACATTTTTAAAAATAAATGATGCAATACCATTGATACAACATAATTACCCAAAATCTATAATTTAATTAGGGTTCACTCCTGGTGCTGTACATTCTGTGGGTTTTGACAAATGTATAATAACATGCATCCATTGAGTGTCCTGTCTTAGAGAATAGTTTCACTGCCTTCAAAATCTTCTGTACTTTGCCTCCCTCTCCCCAATCATAGCAACCACTCATCTTTTTTATTGTTTCCATATTTTTTCACTTCCCAGAATGTTATAGTTGGTATCATATAATATGTAGCCCTTTCAGGTTGGCTTCCTGCATTTAGTAATAAACATTTAACTTTCCACCATGCTCTTTCATAGCTTGATCACTCATTTCTTCTCAGCACTAAATAATATTCCATTGTCTGGATGTACAGCAGTTTACATACCCACTCAACTACTGAAGTATATCTTGGCTACTTCTAGGTTTGGGCAAATATGAATAAAGCAGCTATAAATATTCATATGTGTATTTTTATGTGAACACAAATTTTCAATTCATTTGGGTAAATACCAAGGAGTACAATTGCTGGGTCATATAGTAAAAAGTATGGTTAGTTTTATAAGAAACTGCTAAACTGTCTTCCAAAGTGGTTATGCCATTTTGCAATTCTACCAGTAATGAATGAGAGTTCTTAATATTCCACATCATCCCCAGTATTTGGTGTTCCTAAGTGTTTTGAATTTCAGCCATTTTATTGAATGTATAGTGGTCTCGTTGCTTTAATTTGCAAGTCTTTAATGACATAGGATGATGGACATCTTTTTATATGCCTAGTTTGCCATCTCTCTCTCTCTCTCTTTCTTGCTCTAACTTCTTTGATGAGGTCTCTGTTCAGGTCTTTTGTCATACTTTTTTTTTTAAGATTTTATTTATTTATTTGAGAGAGAGAGTGCACACAAGCAGGGGGAGGCAGAGAGGGAGAAGCAGACTCCTCACTGAGGGGCGAGCTCAATGTGACTCAATCCCATGACTTGAGCTGAAGGCATGCGCTTGACCAACTGAGCCACCCAAGTTCTTCTTGCCCATACTTTTAATGGTCATTCTCTTATGGTTGACTTTTAAACATTCCTTATGTAACAGTTCTTTCTCAGATATTTATTTTCCAAACATTTTCTTATAATCTGTGTCTTCTTATCTCTTGACTTTATCTTTCACAGAGCAAGACTGTAGGTTATCCTATCTTTCATAGATTATGCCTTTCATATTGCACCTAAAAAGTCATTGTCATACCCAAGGTCACCTAGATTTTCTCCTATATTATTTTTTAATAGTTTTGTAGTTTTGGTTTTAACATTTAGTTCTATTTTCTATTTTGAGTTAATTTTCATGAATGCTATAAGGTACATGTGCAAATTCATTTTTTCACATGTGGATATTTAGTTGTTCTAGCACTATTTGTTGAAAAGATTATCTTTGTTCCATTGTATTGCCTTTGTTCCTTTGTCAAAAAATCATTTGATATATTTGTATGAGTCTATATCTCATCTCTCTATTCTGCCACATTAATCTATTTATTCTTTTATCAATATCACACTGTCTTGATTACTGTAGCTTTATAGTAAGCCTTGAAGTAAGTTAGGTATGTCATCTTCCAACTTTATTCTTCTCCTTCAATATTGTTTTGGCTATTCTGGGTCTTTTGTCTCTTCATATAATTTTTATAATCTGTTTGTCAATATCCACAAAATAACTTGCTTGGATTTTGATTGGAATTGTATTGAATGTATAAATCAAGTTGAGAGGAACTGATAGCTTGATAATGTTGACTCTTCCTTTCCAGAGCATGGATATATATCCATTTATGTAGTTCTTCTTTGATATCTTTCACCAGAGCTTTGTAATTTTCCTCATGTAGATCTTATACGTATTTTGTTAAATTTATACCTAAGCATTTTATTTCTGGGGGTTCTAATGTTAATGGTAATGTGCTTTAAATTTCAAATTCCCCTTGTTCTTTGCTGGTATATATGAAAGTGATTGATTTTTTAATATTAACCTTATATCTTGCAATATTAATAATTACCTACTAGTTCTAGGACTGTTTTGTCAATTTTTTTCCCTTGGATTTTCTTGATAGATAATCATGTCATCTACAAATGAACAGAATTTTATTTCTTCCTTCTCAATCTGTATACTTTTGCTTTTTTTCTTTCTTACTGTATTAGGTAGAAGTTGAGTACAATGTTGATAATCAGTGGTAAGAGGGAACAATTTTTTAAAGATTTTATTTATTTGACAGAGAGAGAGAGAGTGAGTGAGCACAAGCAGGGGGAGTGGCAGAGGGAGAGGGAGAAGCAGGCTCCCCACTGAACAAGGAGCCCTATGTGGGGCTCGATACCAGGACACTGGGATCACGACCTGAACCGAAGGCAAATGCTTAACCAACTGACTCTTAAAAGGAAATCTTCAAGTGTTTCATTATTAAATATGATGTTAGCTGTAGGTTTTTGTAGATGGTCTTTATCATATTGTAGAAGTTCTCTTCCATTCTTAGTTTGCTGAGATTTATCATGAATAGAATTTGGATTTTGTCAAATTTTTTTTCTTTTTCTCTTGATATGATCTCCCCTTTGCCTTGCTGTGCTTATGTGATGGATTACATTAATTGATTTTTAAATGTTGAACCAGCCTTGTATACCAAGGATACATTCTACTCGGTCATGGTGTATAATATTTTTTACCATTGTTGGATTAGATTTACTAATATTTCATTAAGAATTTCTACATCTCAGTTCATGAAAGATATTGGTCTGTGCTTTTTCTTTCCTGTAATGTCTTTGTCTGGCTTTAGTGTAAGGGTAATGCTAGTCTCAAAAATGAGTTAAATGATATTATCTCTGCTGCTATCTGTAGAAGAGATAGTATAGAATTGGCATAATTACTTCCTTAAGTGTTTGGTAGGATTCACCAGTGAATTCACCTCTGGGTCTGGCACTTTCTGTTTTGGAAGTTTATTAATTAGATATAGGCCTATTTACATTCTCATCACTTTTGTGTGAGTTTTAGCAGATTGTGTCTTTCAAGGAATTGGTCTATTTCATCTAGGCTATCAAATATGTGGGAAAAGAGTTGATCTTAATATTCTTTTATTATCATATGAATGACTGTAGGATCTGTAGTGATGTTCCCTTTTTTTAATTTCTGAGATTAGTAATTTGTATCATTTTTCTTTATTTCTTAGTTACAGTTATAGTTCAGGTTTTCGTACTCAGTCTGTAGTTCTTACAGAGGTTTCCTCTGATCCCAGGCTTTATCTCTCATATATTGTGGATTTTCTTTGTCTGTCTGTCTTTATCTGCCAATTTTGGGGGGCAGCAGTTTGCCCCATAACCTCACTTCTCTGTCTGATTAAGAATAATTGTTAATTTTTCAGCTTGTCCAGTTTTTACTTTTTAGAATGAAGTGGTGACTTCTAAGCTCCTTTCATGCCAGGTGAAAAAAGGGCTATTATTTTTTTTTTAATATTCTATCTGCCCTTTTCTGTCACCCCTCCTTCCCAGACTTCAATTACATGTATATTAAATCTCATGATACTGTTATATAATCTATAAGAGAGTATCAAATATTTCTTTGGTATTAATGATCATCCTAACCTGTTGTCATCACTTATATTTGTCATGCCATGATTTTTGTGTGTGTGTGTGTGTGTACGTGCATGTGTGTTTTATTATCAAATGGCTTACTTTATTCTTTTTTAGAAATGTTTCTGGTTTAGGGGTGCCTGGGTGGCTCAGTCATTAAGCATCTGCCTTCGGCTCAGGGCATGATCACGCAGTTCTTGGGATCGAGCCCCAATCAGGCTCCTCTGCTGGGAGCCTGTTTCTTCCTCTCCCATTCTCCCTGCTTGTGTTCCCTCTCTCGCTGCCTGTCTCTCTCTCTATCAAAATAAATAAATAAATAGATAGATAGATAGATAGATAAATAATCTTAAAAAAAAAAGAAATGTTTCTGGTTTGCAGCAAAATAATGATTTCAATTCTTAATCCAATGACTTTTCTTTTACCTTTTTATATATTAATTAACTCTTTTGTTGATGATAATAATTTTTAAATTTGTTCCATTTTTATAATTATGGGGTAATAGATTTTTTACCACAATCCTCAGACCATTCTGATGCAAGTTATTAAACCAGCTTAGGGAACTGTAAGATAAGGACCTTAAGCTGAATAGTTGTGAGCAATAATGTAGGATAAGGACCTTAAGCCGAATAGCTGTAAGCAGTAAGGTTTGAAGATTCTGGGTATTAAGTCTACCTTCTCCTAGATAAAAATATGGCTTTCTGGGGCGTTTGGGTGGCTCAGTTGGTTAATTGTCTTCCTTTAGCTTGGTCCTGATCTCCAGATCCTGGGATCAAGCCCCACATCAGGTTCCCTGCTCAGTGAGATGTCTGCTTCCACCTCTGCTCTCCCCCTGCTCCTGTGCACCCTCTCTCTCTCTCTCTCAAATAAATAAATAAAATCTCAAAAAGAAAAACAACACATGGCTTTCTTGAATTTTTGGCTCAAGAATAATGAGCTGCTGGGGCACCTGGGTGGCTTAGTCATTAAGTGTCTGCCTTTGGCTCAGAGCATGATCCCAGGGTCCTGGTATCGAGCCCCACATCAGGCTCCCTGCTCTGCTTGGAGCCTGCTTCTTCCTTTCCCGCTCCCCCTGCTCATATTCCCTCTCTTGCTGTCTGTCTCTCTCTCTGTCAAATAAATAAATAAAATCATAAAAAAAGAATAATGAGCTGACTCAATGTAGACTTTATTTTGGGGATATATCTTATAACTTTTTCTGAATATATACATAATAACAATGTGTAAAGGAGGTATAGTAAAGCAAGAAAACATACTTGCTAAGTTTGGATGGACCTTCATTTCAATATATATCATTTCAATATATATTTACTTGTTTTTATGTAAGATAAGCAATGGAGAGCTTTTACTACTTCATCATTTATATTTTTCTCATTTTCCCATATTAACATTTTTGATCTGAGATGGCATAAACAAACAAGCAAACAAACAAAAATACAGTTTAATATGTTCTTTCTTTTTATCAAGGTGAATCAGATTTTAGGTATTTTGAAAATAGCCAATTCACCATCATCCAGTCCCTGTTCCTTCAATCATTCTTGTTTAAAATACGTATTTTATTTATTACCATAGGAAGTTATGATTTATCTGTCTGAGATTCCAATGTCTCTTCATAAAATGATCTTCCTCTGGCTCCAACTTTGTAACTTTGGGTAACATCAATTTTACTGACACAGATCTAAAACTGGAAAGAAATCCTCTCCTGTAAGGGAAGGTTTGTAACCTTAGCACAGAAGAGACTTTTATCAAACTCTAGTAATTCTGTCTACTTGTATAGTCTTATTTAAATTCCATGCCAAAGCACGAGGATAGCTCAGTCAGTTAAGCATCCAACTTGTGATTTCAACTCAGGTCATGATCTCACAGGTGGTAAGATCAAGGCCCTCATTGGGTTCCACACTCAGTGGGGAGTCTGCTTGAGATTCTCTCCTTCGCTCCCTGCCCTACTCCCCCCTTGCATGCACACACTTTCTAAAATAAATAAATAAATCTTAAAAAAATAAATTCTTTGTCATAGTGGAGGGACATCTTGAAAATTTACTTATTCTATCAGTAGAATTTTAGTGTTTCGCAAATCAGATATCTAAAAGTATGTTGAATAACTTAAACATTTTCCTCAGCTCCTAAGTTTGTTATATAAAAGTGTTATGGTTATAGCTCTTAATCAAACATAAAATGAAGAGATCAAGAAAATCAACTTTAAAATAATCTTTAAAAAACAATAAAATTAACATGAATACTCAGATTTTTAGGTTTTTAAAGACTGTATCTTATACAATTTTATTAATCAATTACATTATACTTCAAATTAGCTTTTTAGCTAAGATTTCAAATAGTGGAAGAAGAAAGAAACTCCATTCCAATGTAAAACCTCTTAAAAGAGAATCAAAATACAAAGTTATGAACACACACATTTGTAAATAAGCATTAATATCTAGCAACAAGTCTCTGGATTTTTCTCTGTCAGTACACTTGTTAGCTGCCAAATGGATTGAAATGATGCTAGTAGGGCCTAGCCCACTCTGATCTGTCAGATACTGCCAGGTTGTAATACTTAAGGTAGATTTTTTTACCTGTAATACCTAGTGATGTTGTGGTTCAATCAGCATCCTCAGAACTCTGGGGGAAAAAAATCAAGAAAAAGAAAAAGAAAAAAAGATTTTTAAAAGGGCACCTGCTTCACTGTGAATAGTGAGTATAAAGGGAAAAAAGGGAGAACTGAAAGCTTGTTTTATCACATGTATGAGCTGCTATGATTAATAAAGAGTAGTCCATGAAGTATGCTTTAAAACCTTGTTAATATTGGAGAAGCTTTAAAAACAGATTTAATTATTTCAGGGTAATCAAGGTACAGATGTAGTTTCTGTGACTTCTACCTGATTCCAGTTTTAAGTGGTACAAATATTGTACATTTAATGTTAAAAGACAGTCTACAATAATAAAACAAGTAGGCATTGTGGGTGCCCAGAAGTACTGAGATGTGACAACTCTGTTGTAAGCTTTGGAAACATAATTTGTGGGACAGATGTCTAGATATAATTCTAGTTACAGAAAAAAAAGGTTATATGTGTCTTACAAATGGTTTTACTATCTTATATTTAAAAAGGGTCTTTGGATTTATGTGAACTATTTTGTCTCCAGTGAACACATACCATGTGAATTTAATAAGTATATCGGTACTATTAATCCATTAGTACAGTGTATATAAATGTCAGATGTGGTGAGATTTTATCTTATAAGTGTAACCAGGTAAAATAACTCCTGACAGAAAGTAAGAAAGCAAAGAATGTTTGACCCGATTACTGATGTTGTATGATTTATGTTAAATGTATATGATTTTAATCAATGAATAAAGCATTAAAAAATAAAAAAAAAATTGGCAAAGTTAGTAAGCTTTGACAAACAATGTTGTCTTACTGAAAATATGTCACCTATACTGGATGTATTAGAAAGATGAATTTGCACACGTTTATGGTTTTATTATTTTTTACTTGACTATTTTATTTTGGAACAATAGATAATAATTGAGACATTGCTACTCTTCATTGTTTTTTAAGATTTTATTTATTTATTTTATTTGAGAGAGAGAGAGAGCAGGGGTGGGGGCTGAGGGAGAGAATCTAAAGCAGACTCCGTGCTGAGCATGGAACCTGATGTGGGGCTCAATCTCATGACCTGAGATCATGACCTGAGCCAAAACCAAAAGTCCAATGCTTAACCAACTAAGCCACCCAGGCGTCCCTCTAAATTTTCTTTTTAGTTCCACTTACATATATTATTATATGTTATGTTATGCTTCAATTCTCCCACTCTTTTCTATATTCATGTTACTGTGAATCATTTTCTGATACATTGTGCCAAACATCTTCTGGTTCCATTGGTGACATTGCAATTATAAACACAAAAGTGGGGCACTTGGGTGGCTCAGTTGGTTAGGCATCTGACACTTGACTTTGACTCAGGTCATGATCTCAGGGTCATGGGATCAAGCCCCACATTGGGCTCTGCACTGAGCATGGAGTTTGCTTGAGATTCTCTCTCTCCCTCTGTTCCTCCTCCCAGTCTCTCTCTTTCTCTCTAAAATAAATAAAATCTTTAAAAAATTATAAACATTGGGATGCCTGGGTGACTCAGTTGGTTAAGCATCTGTCTTTGGCTCAGGTAATGATCCCAGGGTCCTGCGATCCAGTCCCACATTGGGCTCCTTGCTCAGCGGGGAACCTGCTTCTCCCTCTACCTGCCTCTCCCCATGCTTGTTCTCTCTCTCTGGTAAATAAATAAAGGAAATCTTAAAAAGTAATAAACATAAAATAAAAATAAAAAATTATAAACACAGAAGTAAATTCAGGCACTGAAATCTGATAACTATACTTTGTCAAAGAAAATATAGTATACTGGTGATGGGAAAAAATGGACTCAATATCTTTTTAAATTTTCATTATAATAAAAATTCTAAATTATACACACATGTTCACACACATACATATACACACACTAATAGTTCATTGGATCTAAAGAAGGTATTTACAGATCTCAGTTTGAGATACAAAGAATAAATGATATCAGAAACCAATGTTGTACAACGAAACAAGTATGGAGTGAACTAAAGATTCATTCATTAGACAAAGATAACTGATTAAGGCTAATGCTATGTCATGAACATCAATGCCAAAAAATGAGAGCCAAGTTTGTAATAAGAAAAAGTGCATGTGCTGAGACGAAAGGAAGGAAGAAAATAGAAGAAAATGCTGGTTGAAATGAGCTTACTTTACATTTGTAGATAGTCAAGTCTGGTCTTAAATTTTTTTTCGAAGTTCTTTTTAAAAACTTTTATTATTAACACGTGATGTATTATTCATTTCAAGGGTACAGGTCTGTGATTCATCCGTCTTACACAATACACAGTGCTCCCCACAACACATACCCTCCCCACTGTACATCACCCAGCCACTGCATCTTTCTGCCCCTTCCCCTCCAGCAACCTTCAGTTTGTTGGCCTTAAATGTTTTTTAATAAAGGTAAACATGCAACTCTAGCTTTTTAGTGTCTTAAATGAGCACTGATAGAAGAAACACATTTATATACATTTCATCCCCAAATCAAGCTGAAATATTTCAGGTAATTAAATAGTAAATGATTTAAAAATTTACTGATTTTGCAAAAAATTTTAAAAAATCTAAACAGAAATTGATTACTTATTTTCAGCAGGTGGATGGACAGTTTTGGGACTCAAGAGGATGGCACCAAGCCAGTCTTATATTCATTTCAGATATGTGCAGCAGATGGCATAGTGGCTACTCCATTTACATTAAAATGATTCCATTATCATTTTGTTTTTCTGGTAGTGGAATAATGTAGAAGGTAATTTTGATAAACACAGGAAAAATTTTCACAAATTATACACTTGATCAAGATATAAAAGACACAATTAGCTTAGCTACAGGAAACACCAGTTGCTCTTGACCATGATTCTATACTTCCAAATAAAGGAAAAAAAAGTTCTTTGTAAAGAAATTTAAAAAAAAATACAATTTGATATAAATAATACTGCAAGATCTTGTTTAACTCAACATTGGGAAATTATTAATACTTTAGAACAAGTAATAGGAGGTGATTTTATGATATCAAAGGGAAAGTTATTAAATATATTAAATATGATTTAATATTGAATATGTTAAATATGTGGCTATTTTCATACTACATTTTTCTACTCCATTTCAATTCAGGTGTTTAGACATGGAAAAGATTTATCATTTCATTTATTTGTTAAATATTTATTGCAAAAATTAACTAGGATTTATGCACCTAGTAACATAACAGATTCTCTAGTGTTAATGCTGCACAGAGGTCAGATAACAAAAAAGCTGAAATTTTTCTACAGGATTTACAATCCAGCAGTGATTAGTGGTATCATCACAGCAGCATTAGTAAAATGGAAATAAATGGCGAGGACTAAGGGGTAAAATATGGAAAAGTTGAAATAGCAAATACGGATTTTTTTTCCAGAAATTTTACTGTGACTGAGAAGTTTAAATAAGGTAGTATGCAGAACAGAAGTCAAAGTTAAGTGATAGTTTTTTAAGGGTGAAGAACTTAATTTCAAATATGTTGAATAATATTCAATTTTCTTGTTAATATGACATCAGTTATCTAACCAATTTTTTATTTTTGTAACTTGTAACTCCACACTGTGGTTCTGATTCATAACGGTATACTCAAATGAATTTCCTTTCATTTATAATGGAGATGAGAAGCAGTAAGAGATGTTGGAATTCACATATCATTGAAAATCAAATTTTAGAAAGGGCTCACTTTTAAAGAATTCTGACAAATATTTAAGAAATCATCACCACAAGTTTACTATAAATCTAATGGGCCACATGTTGAGTTCCTTGGTATCTGAGTAAATCTTAAGTATACAAGTAATTCAACACACATATTTTGAGAGCAAGGTAAGTCTCAGAAAGGTAGCTACAACATAAAAATATGTCTGGTTGTCACTTATTAATGAGGCCAACAATCCCTTATACATGTGTGTCTTTTATGAAATGTTCCACTGAATGCTTTATGCTATTGATTTTTTTGCTCAATACAAACGATTTGGGAATAAGCAAATAAAAGTCCAGGTTGTCTTCAAGTAATCATTTTTCTGGTGCTTGATTCACTCTGCCAGTACATTTTTATTGTGTTTGGGCATCGAGGGTAGAAATAATTAAAAGGATTTTCATTTTCTGTTCTCACCATGTCTAGAAAGCATCAAATTAATGTGCTTTTTAAAATGTTTTTCAAAGTTGATGCTTGTCGAAGAAGCAGGGGAGGGAGGATTTTTATAGGAAGACTCATTGTATCTGTCATCAAAATAATGGAAAGACTCCATTGTTTTGAACATTTGTGGCCCATACTTAAATTAGCAAACATATGCAAGACCATTCAAACTTGAGGAAAAATGCATTATTTGGGATCTTTGCAGAAGTTAATTGAAAGCTTGGCTGGATTAATTTCTATCCCACATTTTCATATAGATGAGACCAGGGAAGCTAAGCTGCTTAAACACGGGATTTCCCCCCCCACAGTGCACTGTGTGTCTCAACATTCAGTGAAGATTTTGGAAAAGCATGTGCTATCATGGGATTCTAGTGGCAAAGCAAGTATATTTAGTCATCATGCAAGCTTTAACTTTTAACCAAAAAATTATTGTTATCCTTTTATTGTTATTAGTAGTAATAGTAGTATTACAGGAAACTCACCCTTATTGGACAATGCTAATACTGACCACTGTGTTAAGTATTTTATTGTGGTGTTTAATTTAATTCTTGTTGCACCAAAATTAACACTTTTGTTTTACTAATGAAGAAACTAAAAAACAAATATGTTAGATAATTTTCGCAAGAAACACAGCTGATACCATGCAGAACAGAAAATAGGATTAATTTTGTCTCAACATTGAGCTTGAGCTCTTACCCCCTGTTGCTTACTGTCTCTGATTGAATGTGGTATAAAATCCAGCCCAGCATGACCTTGTGGATCCCTCCACAGGTAGAAATGCAATGCCATGGTGTGTTGAAGATAACAAGGAACATCATTAGCTTATGCTGTTTATAAATGCTAACATAGTTTTGTGTATATCTTAAAATATGTGTGTGTGTGCACATACAAGGCAGGGGCAGTTTAGTGATTTCTAAGCCATAATTAACAAATATAGGTTATCCTATATAAAAGAACAAGACTGATGATGAAAAAAGGCAGTGAATTTTAGGTTTTAAAAAGTAAGATAATTTTGTCCATGGGGATATAGTTTCCTTGAGAAAGTTTTATATAAATGTGGGTGTGTCATGTGTGTGTGCACGCCACACACACACACACACACACACACACACACACACACACGGCATTGAGACTCTATGTCAAGACCTGGAGCCTAGAGCACAGAAAATAATAGCTATAGAGCTTCCATAGTGAGATGGAAAAAAGAGAAGACTCCTATCCTATCCTAGATGAATTTATTTGACATCTTATATGAAAGTCTACGTTCCTAGTTGTCAGTCCGTATGTCACAGGAAAAAAAAATTCAGTGAGGAATTAAAATGCTCCTAGTAACACCAAATGAAGCAGCTTAATAGAATATTTTGCTCTGACCTGTCACCTGCTTATATTTGACAGCTGTGGCTGTCATGCTAATGACATGCTAATAAAGAAACTATTCTTGTCTTTAGTCTTTATTCCTTCTTTCCTTCCTTTTGTGGTTGTGGGAGAGGGTGGAATAATTATACTTAAATTTGTTATGTAGCATTGGTGTAAAAACTGTAAGCAAATAAATTATTGAGTGATAAAATTAGCGATTTTGTTTGGGTGTCTTCAGACATAAAGATTCAAGTAAAACGGCTTTACTAGGTACATGAAGGAAAACTCAGATAGGGGAGTGGAAAATGAGACAAGAAAGAAAAGCCACCATAAAATGTGTATTATCAAGCCAGATACCACTGTGGGCACCTGGAGCTTAATTGTGCTGGAAACCTCATGCACTGAAACATAAAGCACTTGGCTGAGATTTATTTCACCTGTAGCATGAGGGAAATGATGAATTTTTACAACAACTTTCTTCAGTTATTGGTTAAAGATTGCTGGGGGTGGGGCACAGTGGTCTTAATAAAGCAGTGTGTATGCTCTTTCCTTAGGGAAGATTTGTTCTGCAGAAGGCAAGGATGCTTGCAGACAATTGTCTTTATGAATTTTGTTAAACAAAGCTTAAAATCATTGGAGAGATTATAATTGATGTTCTGAGCACATGGCAAAGCAGGTCTAGCAGTCAAGACAAAGTCTTTAGACAAAAGCTAGAGCTACAAGTTAGAAATTAGGCTGCTAATAGGTTGCTAAATACTGAAGGGGTAAGGATTAGGGGATATGGGACAGGGTACCAAGAGCATCTGATAGTACTTATGTTAAAATTTCATATCCAAAAATTATTTAAAGGGTAGGGGTTTTTTTTTAATTAAAAGGTGTAATATATGCTAAGAATTAGAATTGAGAAGGTGATCAATTACTTTAGTTTCCTTCATCACTTTTCCCCCCCTTCGGTAACTCTGCCCTTATGAAATTTTTGCTAATTGATCTGGGATTCCTCAAATCCTTAGGTTTCTCAGTGTCTAACATAAATAAAGCCAATTTCTGAGCACTTGAACAGCTGATAGCTCATTTAAAGTCTTATAGTAATTAGAAAGTTATATCTTTTCTTTTGTAAAGTTCCCATTCTCCTGTGTTTCAGATTCAAATTTAAACATTAATATATCAAGAAGGTGTAGAAAAGATTCAATTATGGCACCTACGATTGCATTAAGAAAAAAAAAGCATTTAAATTGGTAAGGAAGAAGTAACATTTTTACTATTTGCAGATAACATGTCACTATGTATAAAAACCCTAAAGACTCCACCAAAAACTACTAGAACTGATAAATGAATTCAGTAAAGTCACAGGATACAAAATTAATATACAGAAATCTCTTCCTTTGTATACACTAATAATGAAATAGCAGAAAGACAAATTAAGAAAACAATCTCATTTCCACCAAAAAGAATAAAATACCTGAGAATAAACTTAACCAAGGAGGTGAAGGACCTGCGCCCTGAAAATTATAAAACACTGATGAAAGAGGGGCGCTTGGGTGGCTCAGTCAGTTAAGCATCTGCCTTCAGCTCAGATCATGATCCTGGAGTCCCAGATCAAATCCTGCATCAGGCTCCCCGTTCAGCGGAGAGTCTGCTTCTCCCACTGCCCCTCACCCCACTCTCATGCTCTCTCTCAATCTCTCTCAAATAAATAAATAAAATCTTAAAAAACAACAACAGCAGCAACAATAAAAAGAATTGATGAAAGAAATTGAAGCTGACACAGAAACATGGAAAGACATTTCATGCTCATGGTTCAGAAAAACAAATATTGTTAAAATTTCCATATCACCTAAAGCAATCTACAGATTTAATGTGATCCCTATCAAAATACCAACAAAATTTTTCACAAAACTAGAATAATCCTAAATTTGCATGAAACAATAAAGACACCAAATAGCCCAACCAATATTTAAAAAGAAGAAAAAAGGTGGAGGTTTCACACTCCTAGATTTCAGGTTATACCACAAAGCTGTAGTAATAAAAATAATTTGGTACTGCCATAAAAATAGATACATTTGTCACTAGAACAGAATAGAGACCCCAGAAGTAAACCCATGCTTATATGGTTAACTAATCAATCTATGGCACAGGAGACAAGAATACACAAATGGGGAAAAGATATTCTCTTCAACAAATGGTTCTGGGAAAACTGCACAGCTACATGCTAATTAATAAAACTGGACCACTTTCTTATACCATACACAAAAATAAACCCAAAAGGGATTAAAGATCTACATGTGAAACTTGAAGCCATGAATTCCTAGAAGAAAACATCGGCAGTAATTTCTTTGACATAAGCTATAGAAGCATTTTCCTAGATATGTCTCCTAAGGCAAGGGAAACAAAAGCAAAATTAAACAATTGGGACTACATCAAAATAAAAAGCTTCTGCACAGTGAAGGAAACAATCAACAAACTAAAATGCAACCTATGAAATGGGAAAAGATACTTGCAAATGACATATCCAAAAAGGGTTAGTATCCAAAATATATAAAGAACTTATACAACTTAACACCTGAAAAACAAACAATCCAATTAAAAAACAGGCAGAAGACCTAGACATTTCTCCAAATAAGATATACAGATGGCCAACAGACACATGAAAAGATGCTCAACATCATTCATCATCAGGGAAATGAAAATCAAAACTACAATGCCATATTACCTCACACCCTCAGAATGGTTAAAATAAAAAACACAGGAAAAAAAAGTATTGGTGAGGATGTGGAGAAAAGGAATCCTCTTGCACTGTTGGTGGTAATGTAAACTGGTACAGCCAGTGTGGAAAACAGTATGGGAGTTCCTCAAAACATTAAAATAGAACAACCATATAACCCAGTAATTCCACTGCAGGATATTTACCCAAAGAATATGAAAACACAAATTCAAAAAGATACATGCACCCCTATGTTTATTGCAGCATTATTTACAAGAGCCAAAATATGGAAGCAGCCCAAGTGTCCATTGATAGATGAATGGATAAAGAAGACATGCTGTGTGTATCTCTATTATATTGTATATGTATATTATATTGTTATATATTATTATATTATATAATATATAAAATAGAATATTACTCAGCCATATAAAAAAATGAAATCTTGCCATTTGCAATGACATGGCTGGACCTAGAAAGTATAATGAAGCAAAATAAGACAGTCAGAGAAAGACAAATACCATATGATTTCACTTATATGTGGAATTTAAGAAAAAAACAAAAGAGACAAGTCAAAAAAACAACTCTTAACAAACCAATAGTTACCAGAGAGGAGTTGAGGTGATGGGTGCAATAGGTGAGGGAGATGGAGAGTACACTTATCTTAATGGACATTGAGTAATCTATAGAATTGTTGAATCTGTGGAATCTATACAATTGCTGAATGTTGTGCACCTGAAACTCATATAACGCTGTATGTTAACTATACTGGATTTAAAATGAAATTTCAAAATTAGAAGAAAAAAAGCATGATCCAATTATGGTAACTATGATTGCAGTAGAAAAAAGTCCAAATAGCCTATTTTTGAAATTAAGAATATTTAATATCCAGGGGCGCCTGGGTAGTGCAGTCGTTAAGCGTCTGCCTTCGGCTCAGGGTGTGATCCCGGTATTCCGGGATCGAGTCCCACATCGGGCTCCTCCGCTGGGAGCCTGCTTTCTTCCTCTCCCACTTCCCTGCTGTGTTCCCTCTCTCGCTGGCTGTCTCTCTGTCACATAAATAAATAAAATCTTAAAAAAAAAAGAATATTTAATATCCATAATATTCTTGCTTCTACTTCTTTCCTTAAAATTTTTATTATGAAATGTACTGCATGCCAGAAAACATGGTGTAGTGTCTGGAGGATCAGTGAGCACCTTCACAGTTTACTGTATCTTTATAGCTTATGGAAAAAAGTGGAAGAATGTTATTGGGAATGCAATTGCTCAAGCATTGATCAACCTATGGCATATGACCTCTTTGTCTTTGACCCCAGAACAAATTATTATGAAGGTCAGAGTATTTATGTGATAAAATATTGCTTGATGGTTGGTCTCTAGTGACAATTATGATACAGTCCAGCCATTATCCTTTCTGCTTAGATAGTGAATGTACGTTATATTCTGTGTTTAAAAGGCTATTTGGTGGGACAAGTGACCTTTCTAACTGGGCTATTTGCTAGTCAAAACCCTTTTCATGATAACAAAATATACCATGATGATATTTTCATACAAATATATTTTTTATTTCTTTATCTATTTGTCTTCTGATGAAAAAATGCCCAGTCTAATCTGTGTAGCTATTTCTGTTTCTGTCTGTGTATGTGTGTCTAAATCTTCTGTCATAGAGCTCCATTCAGAATAAGACATCAGAAATTTTTAGATATATTTATAAGAGATGCTCTGTTCTTCTGTGCTAGGTGCTTTGCTACCGAAATATGGATATAAAAAAAAAATGTTATAATTCTCATACAGGACAATGAATAGAAAACCCAGAGAACAAATTCCAACATGACCTAGGAAAAAAGGAAAGGTTAACAGGTGATTTGGGTATATTCCTGTTACTGGATTCCTTCATCTTATTCTGCACTACTGGGAGCTTAAACTGTGTAGAAAAACTAGAAGTGCCAGAATTTTAATTTCTTTTTTAGAGGAAAGTAAAGGTCTAGAATTGAAACCAAAACTGGCATAGATTCCAGCCAAACAGCGACATAGATCCAAGGGGAAAGTTCAGTGTTTTGCTTATAATACTTACATATTCAGTGATTTTCATATGTAGAAAAATGTCCTCTTTGTGATAAAATCACCTCAGAGTGCAAGTATGGATTTAATGTGTTTAATTAAATGTTTTATTTCAATTTACTTCAATAACCCATGTTTAAAAAAGCCAACTTTAAAATGTTTGAGTGTAAGCCAGAAAATCGGAGCTCCACAAATTGGATGGGCATGAAGCGAGGCAGCCAGTAACTAGGCTCTTTCGTAACAATGTGGGTCAGAAATGACTACATTTCCAGCCCAGTGCCCTCTTCATACAGTGTAAGCACTCAGAAATCAAATGGATGAATGATAGAACATTTTTGTTTTGCTTTAATTTGCCAACTTTTTTCCTTTAGTTTATCTTACGATTTGTTAGAAAATACCATTTAATTTTCAAATTTTTACATTATATACCTCAATAAAAACAGCCATTTAAACCATTTAAACTGCACTTTCGCTACTTATGAGTGTTTCCAAACATGACAGAAAAGGAGAGATTATGAAAATAATTTGAAGTCATAGAGAAGATAGATTCATGAGAAAAAGGCAGGAAGTAATTAGGTAGAATAGCTTCAAGGGCAGATTTTGAAGGTGACCTGCCTTGTGGCCCTGGAGGTTTATCTATTCATTTCTTGAAATAAATATATACATCTCTATATATGCATATATACATATGTATATAAGAATATATACATCTCTACATATGTATCTGTATGTTTATATATCTTCATTAGAACACACTGAGATATGAGAGAATTGCTTTTTTTTCCCCCCTCTAAGTATTTTTCTGATTATCTCTTCCACATTTAGGCAAGTTCCTTGTTTGTGTTTTCTTAAACTAGTGTCTTGTTTGTGCCTTAGGGAAGATTTATGCCTTGGCAGAAGGCAGAGGTGCCTGTAGGCACTTGTCTTTCTGGCTTTTCTTTATAAATGTTTAAAGCCATTAAAGAGATTATAATTTGATCTGAGTCCAAAAATCTAGGAAAGTAGATTTTGAGAAACAGAGAAAAAAATGACTATAAAGAAGAATAATTTATGCCCAATTAAAATACTCCCATGGAACAAAGATAGGATATTTTAGGAGTAGGACATGCAGGTAAGACTCTAAGATTTAAGATTCCCAACAACATCAAAAAAATCTGATGCCCCACTTAGGACACAAAGGCAACAGAGCTGGTGGACTTGATGGGGCTGTGTTGCCCAAAACAACAAGTTTCTTAGCAGTTTAATCTGATCATCAATGATACAGGAATGGAAAAGAGCAAAGAGGCAGTTCAAATATTGACTGAAGTTAAATGCTCTGTATGTATGCATATATAGAGGCTTAAAGAGTAAAATTTAATTATGCAGAATTTTATTTCTGTTCTGTCCTAATCATCTATTTCTTTCTCTCCAGTGTATCATAACCAGCTGCATACAAACATTTATCTACCATTTTAAAATTCCTTCCTTCCTTTCTCCCAAGCTTTTCAGCTATTTCCCTATTCCCTTCTATAAATTACCTCCTAAAAAAAAAAAAACTACACTTTCTTTCTTCATATCTTATCTTCTTTTTGCTTTCTGAATTCTTCATTTCATTCACTCACTTTCCACATGGCAAACTCACCAGGGGTCTTTTTGATGACAAATGAAATTTTCAATTCTCTCTTTTCATCTGAACAGATCTCTGAGCACCATTCCACACATTTAACCATTGTTCCTTCTTGAAATACATTTCTTTATTGGCTTTTGTAATGTCAAATGCTCCTTTTTTGTTGTTTTGTTTTTTTTACTTCATGCCTTCTCAAATTCCTCAGTTATCTCTTCCTTTTTTGATCAAATCTTTTAATTATTTTAATTATTCTTGTACTTTCTTCACTTTTTCCTCTGTTTTTTGACTGATAGTTCTATGAAGATGTTCTAGTTAATAGCTATTACTCTCTAGTAAAATAATAATTCCCTGGGCTGTAAGATAATGCTGCCGTCTGATCTCTTCAGGTTTATCTTACCCTTTAAACAATATATTAAAAAAGGGTGTTATTTTATTGGCTGGAGTGATTGAGCTTGATTATGGAGGGAAAATAGAATTGATGTTTAGCCTCTGGAGAGAGAGAGGGTTCAGCCTAGGGTTAGAGAATTCTCAGAGTACCTCCTTAAAACTCTGCTATTCCAGAATAAATTATAAAAAAATCCTATAACAACCTAATAAGGCAGGATTGGTTACAGCTCAGAACTTCAGATCTTTTCAGAATAAAAGATAGGATCACTCCACTAAGACAAGTATCTCAGGGCTCCTGGTGGCTCAGTCAGTTAAAGTTGGGACTCCTGATTTCTACTCAGGTCATGATATATGGGTCACAGAATTGAGCCCTGCATGGGACTCCACCCTTAGTGCTGAGTCTGCTGGAGATTCTCTCTCTCTCCCTCTGCCCCTCCCCCCCATTCACAGGTGCACGCAGCGCTCTCTCTCTCTTTCCCAAATAAAAAATAAATCTTAAAAAGAAAAGAAAGGGAAGGGAAGGATAGGGAAGGGAAGGATAGAAGAGGGAAGAGGAGGATAGGGTAAGGGAGGAGAGGGGAGGAGAGGAGAGGAGAGGGGAGGGGAGGAGAGGGGAGGGGAGGAGAGGAAGAGAGGAGAGGAGAAGGGAAGGGAAGGGAAGGGAAGGGAAGGGAAGGGAAGGGAAGGGAAGGGAAGGGAAGGGAAGGGAAGGGAGAGTACCCTGACCAGCAGAAGAATTGGCTGACAGCACAGGGAATATTGGGTTGGGTAGTGAAAGAAAAGCTCCAACTACAGCCCTATATTCAGATGCAGGTATGACTGCTATAACAACTATACATTGAACTATACATTCCCCCTCATCTTCTTTCCCTAATATTTTATATAAGATGCTGTAGTGTTGGTTATGCCCATAATTTGTTTTTTAAGTTAAAGGATCTCAAGTGAAACTGTGACTAATCCAGTGATGGAATTAATATCACTTAGATATATATGACTTACAGACCATTGCAGTCCCCTTTTAAGAGAGAAAATGCACAGTCATGCTTATTTATTCAAAGGATAGTAGAATTATGTTGGGGAAAGATACAATGTTGCTTTCCTCAAATTAAATTTGAATAATATGTAACAAACTGTATCCATTTTTAAGAAATATACAATCCATTTTTAAGAAGTATACAATTTGATCCATTTTGACAGTTGTATACACCCATGAAACTATAATCATATACCCTCAAACCAATATTTTTAAAAGCTTAATGACAACCAAAATACTTTCATTCCCATTTTAAGTCCATTTCTTCCTCTTCATGCAGCCTGAGACAACCATTGATTTATTTTTATTGGTATATTTTAGTTTTTTCTAGAATCTTATATAAATTTAATCATTTAATATGTAATTTGTGTGTCCAGCTTTTTTTCCCAGTATAATAATTTCAAGATTTATCCATGTTACTGTACCTGTAGTTTCTAGTTTTGATTCTAAGTAGGATTCCATCTTCTGGATATTCCATAATTTGTTTATGTACTGACCTATTGTTGGGCATTTGAGTTGTTTCCTAATTTTAGCCATTGTGAATAAAGTTGCTATCGATGTTTTTAATGATTCTTTGTACATATATGTTTTGATTTCTTTTGGTAAGTTCCCAGGGGCAAATATCTCTATTATATGGTAGATTTATGTTAAACTTCTGAAGCAATTGCCAACCAGTTTTCTAAAGTGACTATCATTTTGTATTCCCACCATCATTGCATGAGTGTTCCAGTTGTTCCATATTCACATCAACAATTGGTAAAGTAGGGTTTTTTTATTTTTTTATTTTTGTTTCTCTTTGTCTTTTTTCGTCTTTCTTCTTCTTTGCTCTTTTTTTTTCTTTTTTGCTTTTTTAATGCATGTGAAGTTGTATCTCATTGTGGTTTTGTGACTTTAATTCATTTTCTTCTCATGACTGAAGATGTCCATGTTTTCCATGTGTTAATAGCCATTTCTATATATTTTATAGTAAAGTATTTGTTCAAATTTTATGTCCATTTTGGTATTGCGGTGTTTTTGTTCTTATTATTGAGTTGTTAGTGTTCTTTATGTTTTCAAGATACTACTTCTTTGTCACATATATATATTTTACCACTTTTGGTGGCGTCCATATTTGTTTTCTTAATAGTGTCTTGAACAATAACAATTTTTTACTTTTATGAAATCAATTTATCATATTTTTTTTTCTTTTATGCTTAGGGATTTTTGTGTCCTAAGGGCACAAAATATTTGCCTATTCCAAGACTGCCAAGATATTTTCTAATGCTTTCTTTTAGAAGTTTAATAGTTTTACCTTTTATCTTTAGATCTCTGATCTATTTTGATTTACATTTTGTTTATGATGTGGGTTATAGTTTGATATTTATGTTTATTTCCATATGCATATCTAGTGTTTCTAGCAATTTTGTGGGAAAAAAATCTCCTTTCCTCATTGAATTCTTTTGAAACCTTTGTCAAAAGTAATTGACTAAATATGTGTGGGCATTTTTCTGAATTCTGTACTGTGTTTCAGTAATGAATATGCTTGTCTTTTTGCCATTACCTTTCATAGTTGTTCCAGTTTTAAAGTAATTATTCAAATTCAGTAGTTTAAGCTCTCAAACTATGTTTTTCTTCTTTAAGATCACTTTGGTTATTCTTAGTCATTTACATTTCAATATAAATGTTAGAATCAACTTATCAGTTTCTATTTAAGAATAAAATACACTGGAATTTTGGCTGAGATTGCACTGAATCTCCACATCAATTTAAAAATAAGTGACATCTTTATAATATTGAGTCCTTCTAATCCAAAAATATAATATGTATCTCCATTTCTTTAGGTATATTTTACATTTCTCTCACCAATACTCTTCAGTTTTCAGTGATAAAATCTGATACATGCTTTGTTAAATTTTTTCTAAATATTTCGTTGTTTTTAAAAATGTTATTTGAATGACAATTTTTTAAATTTTGTCTTCTAATTGGTTGCTGCTGATATATGAATACAGTTGTTATTTTTATGTTAGCATGTATCCTGTAACCTTGCTATATACATTTTTTATTGCAGAAGTTATTTTGTAAATTCCCGAGAATTTTCCTCTAAGATAATTATGCCATATGCAAATAAAAGCACTTATTTGGGGTGTATATCCTTTGACTCTGCATACCCTTTATTTTTATCTTGCCTTATTGACATGGCAAAAGCCTCCAGAAAGATGTGCAATACATGTGGTAAAATCAGGCATCTGTGCATTGTTTATACTGGTGTGTGTGTGTATGTATATACATATATATATGTATATAAAATAAAATACATGGATCTGAATTACCTAAAGCAGTAGACTGTATCACATATCATAAGTTGAACTTCAGTACCATCCCAGACCTCCTAAGCATTTCTCTATACCTCAGGGGTAGAAAGCCTGATAAAGGAATTTTTCAGACTTTCGTATCAGCAGAAAATCTGGCTGTAATTCCCTGGTGAGGGACACAGGCAAAATTCCAAAGGCAATGTTATGCACTGTATGTTTCTGCACAACTGGTTCCCAAATTCTTATGTTGAAATCCTAACCTGAAATGTGATGGTACTTGGAGATGCAACCTTTGGGGGCTAATTAGGATTAGAGGAGGTCATGAAGGTGGGGCCCTCATGGAATTATTGACCTTATAAGAAGAGATAGAGATTGATTTCTCCCTCTCTCTCTTTCTCTCTCTCTCTCTGTCATGTAAAGACACAGAGAAGAGACGACTATCTGCAAGCCAGAAGAGGTTCTCACTGGGAGCTGAGTCAGCCAGCACCTTGATCTTGGACTTCCCGGCTTCCAGAACACTGAGAAGTAAATGCCTGCCACTTAAATTACCCCATTGATAGCATTTTGTTATAGCAGCCCAAGCAGAGAGAAGTAGGGAAAAAATTATTTACTGGCAGTTACTGTAGGTAGGTAGCTGAATGACTACCTTTCAGCAGCTCCAAAACTACTTGAAAATCATCTCACATCAAAAACTAGTGATGTACTGTATGGTGACTAACATAACATAATGAAAAATTTTTATTAAAAAAAAAAATCACACCCTTTAGGCTCCAAGCAGGTAGATCCTTCTGGCAGTATCCCTGATTTTTCTGAATTATCAGATTTCCTTCCTGAAACCTGCTTTGCTGTCCTTTGCTCTCTCAGCCTTCTTATTGATTACTTAAGTTTCTATTTACCCATATTAAATCACTTCTTACTTAAAATAGCTATGGGATTTAAATTTTCCTTACTCACTAATACACTTCTACACATAAAGGTATTTGGAAGTTTATTGTCTTGCATCAAGCACACAGCTTCCCTAAGTGATGTTTTTGGTCCAGTGATAAGGAGGAGACATAAGTCACTTCAACACTTGACATGTGTTGCACCTTGAGTATTCCTTCTTAAATAGAATTTATCTTTTTATTTTACTTTGTAGGAGGAAGCTGGGGGAGAGAGAGGCATTTCTGGGCTTCTATCATTCATCAATACATTGTTTCTATATGAAAAAATAGCTAATTTACAAATTAACTTAAAAATAAAAAACTTACAAATTACTTTTTTAGAACATGCTGTTTTGTTAAAATTGAAATAGTCTTTTTAATTACTACATAACCCTCTTTTAATAGACTAAATGATATATTCATTATGGATAGTTAACTGAACACTATTCCAAGTTAGTCTTTCAGGTACTCTTAATTCTCCATTTCCTGTCATATTATTTTCCCTGAATTCGTTCTAATTATGGTATTGTTCATCCTTCCAAAACTTGATTGGATTGGATTTTTATTCTACATATACACACACACAAACACTGTTGATAATAATTAATGTTTTCTCATGAATCAACTGGGAGTTCAGAAGATAGCCCAGTTGAATGAGCTTCAAAAGGACCTCACTCAAGAAGTCTTCCTTTAGGGAGTGAGGCATCCCAGTGTATTCCAGAGAAAACATATCTAAGAGAGGATACATATCTGTATTGATAACAATAAAATACAGACATAGATAATACATGATAGATGATAGATAGATAATAAACAGGTAGGAAGATAGATCAATGTTGATATAGATATATAGATAATCTCTTACAAGGAATTGACTCACATTATTATGGAGGCTTGGAAACTCCCAAGATCCTCAGGTGATGTGCATCAAAAGCTAGAGACCTAGAAACCCTATGGCATAGCTCCAACATGAATCCAAAGGTCTGAGAAACAGGAATGCTGGTTGTATAATTCTAGTCTAAAGGCTAACAGGCACAAAATTCAGGAAAACTAGTTGTTTCAGTTCCAGTTTGAAGCCAGAAAAAAGTAAAAGTCCTAGTTCAAGATCCAAAAGACAGGAATAATTATTTCTTACTTGGGAGGAAGGTTTTTGTTATCTTCAGGTCTTCAACTGATTGTATGAGGCCCACCCACATTAAGGAGGACAATATGCTTTACTTAGTCTACTGATTCAAATGTTAATCTCATTCAAAATCACCCTCACTGAATCACTAATGTTTGACAAGTATCTCTTCACCCCACAGCCCAATCAAGTTGACAAAATTAATAATCACGCTCAGTAAGCATAGATAAAAATTTACTCCTGGATGTGGACTCTGACTGATAAAAAAGTAGGGCATGAAGAGAGGCCAATTACAATGTGCCTCACATTCTTCAGGTCAGAGAGATCTCTCAGGAAAGCCTAAAACATGCAATAGGTAAAAGAGCAAGCATTTAGACATCTAGCATATTTAGAGAGCACTAACACTAAATCATAAGTTTAGAGTCAGTTAAGAATTGTTCTTATTCCTGAATGCCATCTCCTAAAGTTGTGTAAGAACCAGAGGTAGTGCTGTTCTGCTAATAATTTCTGATATGATTGTGACCCAGGTTAAAAGGGAGTAGAGGCTTTAAATCAGACAGGGAAAGGAAATGTTACTAGTGGGATGGATTTGTGTTTTAATTACTGAATAATCAGCCAGTTGAATCAAAGAATGAATCTCAGAACTGTAAAAAGTCCATTATCTTTTGATTTGTACCCAACTTAACCCAACTTATTTAATAAGCATGGTATATGTTATTTTTTTCTCCTACTATATGCTTCTTAGTTACAAAATCAGTGACATCTATATGTTCATCTTGCAATAGATTATCTTACATATTAGAAATATAAAAGCCTAAGTATAAGATGAAATTTATAAAGACTAATAAAAATAATAATCATGTCAACTCTTGCTGCTACAAGTTTCTCCTATCACCCTTAAGGATACATTCACCTCAATAGATAAATTATCTTATAGCTTGCTCTTCTCTATCTCTGTTACTAATGCCACATGATGATATCCAAGGCTGAACTACCTCGTATTGACTCTGCCTCTATAAGGATTCTCTTCATTATCCTTTACTGAATACCAGGCATTTATCAGGGCATTAAAGATACAAAATTAATTCCTGATTTTAAAAAATGGACATATGAGAGTTAGCTGTATAAAGAAATAATTATATTAGAGACTGATTACAGTGATCAAATAAAGCCTAATTACTTATTAAGTATCACAATATAGTATGAGTGTTGTTATAGTTACTAGCACTACATAACAAACCTCTCCAAAACTCAGTGGCTTAAAATATTTATTTAGCTGATAAGTGTGCAATCTGAGTGGGAATTGTTGATGGCAGGTTCCTTGTCTTTACTCACTATTAGCTAACGGCTAGAATCTTCTGTGATCCAGGAACACTCAGCCAGGTGGGGACTGTAACAATTGGAGCTGCTCATACATCTCCCTCTCAAGACCGCAGGACCCTCCAGCATGGCCACTTAAGCAAAGGCAAACTTCTTACTTAGAGTGACAAGACTGTGAGTACATGGTGATGCGTGTCACCGGTGAGAGCCCTGTGAAAGCTGTATTGCCTTTTATAACCCTGTCATGCAGTGCCACTATTACTGTAATTCAGCTGTCTGGGTAGGAATTATAGACGTCACCTCACAATGGAAGAGTGTTAATGTCACATTGTAAGAATATGCAGACTGGAATTTTACTTTTGGAAAATGCAAAAACTGACAGGTGCACAGAGAAGGCAGAACTATTTCAGGACTGGAGAAGTCAAGAAAGTCTTCCAGCAGTGGGAGACCACTCAGTTTCCCTGCCCTCTAGTCTCTCTCTCTGTCCACCAATTCATTCTTCACATTGCCTCTTAAATTATCTAAAATGCAAACTGGATGCCATCCCAATGGTTGGCCTAACACCAAGCACTTGTTTTCAAATTTCAAGAACCTATATCAGCATTGTTACATAGAACTTACTGTCCATTACAGTAGCTGTTAGCCACATGTGAATACTGAGGATTTAAAATGTGACTATTGCAACTGAAGAACTGAATATCTAATTTTATTTATTATAAATTAATTTTAATTTAATTCAAATAGCCACATGAGGCCAATTGTTGGGGAAGGTCATTGAAAAGATGTGACCAACAGTTGACCTGTGAGCTGATCCTGGCACTCAGAGGTCCCTCACCCCTCCCCTGTCCTTGGTGTGGATCCTGCTTGCCTTGCCCCACTCCCAGAAGCTACTCCAAGGATATGGCCTTGAGGCAGGGCTGTGGTGTAGAGAACACCTGCACAGTATACAGACTAAATCCAGTTATGGCCTCTTTATAAACTTTTAAGGTTTGGCAGGTGGGTTCAAGGATCCATTTGTCTTGCTGCCGCCCAAGACAAGCCTCACGTGTAACTTCTCTTTGCTTATTAAAACTGCCACCTGCCAACTTGGGAGTGGCTTGCCTCTTTGGTCTCTCCCTGCCCTGGTTTCAGACACCCAGGAAGTTCCTGAACCAATAACAATGGAGTAACATTTTGCGTAACATAGGTACTCTGAGATAAACTCCAAAGTCCTTAAAGTTATCTTTTTTAAATCCTGTGACATCAAGGTGCTGTGTTATCACACTCTTTTAAAGGAAATAAAACTGAAGTTAAACAGAAATAATTTCTATTTAAGATGGTACATTATGCATTGTAATCTGATGTTGCTATTTTAACCTAAGATAATGCAAGTTTTGAGAATTATATAGAACATTCAGTGCCAATTAGAAGAAACACTTTTACTGGGACCTGCTTTACTGGCATCCTTTTTTATAAGATGACATTTTAAAACCTCACATACTCCAAGAGGTTGACCAACCATGAAGAAAAAAAAAATCAAGGTTGTCCTCTAATCCTCTGTGCACTATTGCTGATCTCTAAATGCTGTTAATTTAATGTCACCCCTGCAAGACTTTATAAGTGATTACATTGTTCAGAGTCTACAGGTTTTGCATAACTTATTAGACCTGTGCAGTTGGTCTTAGGGGCAATGCAATTTTAAGCATTGTTAGTTCTCTTTAGATTACTTCCCCTGAACAAGGTAGTGAAACAGTCCCTTTACAGACCTTTAACAATATGATGATTTACAGATCCTTTCTATGAAGCAAATTTAACTTGGAATTTTTCTTGAAAGAAATACATATGGCCAAATATTTTTGACAGAATGCTAAAATTTCATATATATTTTGTGAGTTCTAATATATACATAAGAAAGATAACAACATTTATTNACAGAATGCTAAAATTTCATATATATTTTGTGAGTTCTAATATATACATAAGAAAGATAACAACATTTATTATGCCACTTTAATGAAAATGAAGATACCCAGTTGATAAAAAAGGTCATATATTGAGTTAAGAATGGGCTGGAAGAGATCCGAGTATTCCCTTATACAGAGTGATATATTCTATTTTCTGGTCCATATAATCTGATCCAAACATTAGTCATCTTATTTTCAACTCACAATTTCCTTTTACATTTTCTAGATGAGAAATGAGACTTGGCAGGCAAGATGAAAAGGAGCAATTAAGATTCTGTTTATTCCATAAGTTTTAGTTCACAGTTCCTGCTGATTAGCAAAGAGCAATGTTTGAAAGGTTGACTGTTATTTTGATGTTTGTTTGCTACACTTAAGAATAACTTTTCCCCATGTGTAGCTAACCAGTGAATGCAAAGCATGCATTTTCTGGCAAGGGTCATAAATTTAAATATCCAAATCTAAATTCCCCTACCTCTTTTTTTTTTTTTTTAACTGAGAATTTCCCTATACAAGAGATAGTGATACGCCTGTGGAGGTCAGGCCACAACGTTAGCACAATGGGTCCTTCAAATGTCCAGACTGACTAGCACACACAGCTGGAAGGTAGAATGTAGAGGGAACCAGAGTGTCCTGGCAGCTGATGATGTTGATGTCTGGGACTGGATATTGGCTTTTACTGTTATAACCAGCTTAAGAAGACAAGAAATAGAAAAAGCAAGTGAGTTACATTCTAGGTAGATGAAGTTGGTGGACTACATGTTATTTGATTTTGTTCATGAAACTGAGGAAATACTGTATTACATGACATAAGTAAATTTTTGGTTCAACTCTGCCATCAACTCAGTGATTCAGTCTAATTAAAGTCAGTTCACCTTGAGGCTTCTGACCAGTAAAGAGGGAAAAAATATCAATGCCTAAATTATTGGCTTGCCTCAAGAAATAAATGGGTAATGCAAGTGAAATCACTTGTTAACTCTAAATGAGTGTTTCTCAAACTTGAGTAAGTACCAGGATCACCTGGAGAAGTTGTTGGAGTGGTGCTTTAAGCCACTGTACTAACATAAAAACTGCCAACAACTTCAACTGACATCCTTCTATAATAAGAAAATTAAGTGCCCTCCCCACCCAGGATTCAGTAATCATTTTTTTTTTTCATTTAGAATAAAAAAATCAGGGACACCTGCGTTTGCTCAGTTGGTTAAGCATCTGCCTTCTGCTCAGGTCATGATCTCAGGGGTCCTGGGATTGAGTCCTGCATTGGGCTGTCTGCTCAGTGGGGAGTCTGCTTCTCCCTCTCCCTCTGTGATCTCTCTCTCACACTCTCTCTCAAATAAATAAATAAATAGAATCTTTTAAAAAAAAGAATTTAAAAAAATCATAGTTTTTATAAATATATTTCATTTTTTTCTAAATTGGGTCACCTACAAGCAATGCTTTATAGTATTAATGCAGGTAGTTACATAACCATTCAATGTCACCTGATTAAAAATAATGATTTAAGTTTCCATTATATAGTTCTTAGTTATTAAATATGAAAACAATTAGTTTTTTCTCTAAGCAGTCTCAGGAAATAACTGAATGATATGCTTCTAGACTTTGAAAGAAATCATAGAAGTAGGTTTTGTAGTGTTTCCCCAAAATTCATATTCACCCTGAATCTGAGAATGTGACCATATTTGGAAATAGAGTCTTTGCAGATGTAAATAAGAATTGAAATATAATCATACTAGATTAGAGTGGGTCCTAAACCCTTGTAAGGAAATGTCCTTATAAGAGATATAAAAGGACACAGACAAAAAGAAGTGTCTGCAGGCCTAGAGACTCAGGGACTACTGGCAATCATCAAATCTAGAAGCGAGGCAAGGGAGAGCTTATCATAGAGCTTTCCGAAGGAACCAAACCCGCCAGCAACTTGATTTTGGATTTCTTGCCTATTGAAGCATGAGAAAATAAATTTCTGTTGTTTTAAGGCACAGGCTTTGTAGTAATTATTTCCAATAGCCTTAGAAAACCAACACATCACTGTAGGTATAAAAGTAGTCATGCAAGAACTTTAAAGTATTTGGCCTCTATTTTATTTTGTTATCAAGTATTTTATTACATGCAGAGACTCTCAACAATATTTCTGAATCCCATTGAAAATAGGCAGTGCTTTCACTGGTGATGATCTGATCCCTGAAAGACCTCTTACTTCTCTGCATTTGATTTTCTCAGATTTAATGGCTTCTTGTAACTCTTTGGTTGACTCATTTTCCACTTTGACCATTTGGTTCTTATACTATCCGCTTTGCCAATACTCTTCCCACAACAAGGTTATGCTTGCATTTTCTTTCTTTCTTCCTCTCCCATGCTAAGCACAGACAGGACTTTTTATCTCAAATAGCTTGCACTAATGCTGAGTAACACTTGTGGGTTTCTGTCTCTGCCCAAGCTTGAAAACAAATCTGCATGCAGATTTCAGGAGGCTGAGCAGTTTCTTAAAAAACAACTCACCAACAAAACTACGTATACTATACTTACATATGGGCATGCACATGTGTGTATTTCCTACATTCTGAAAAACAGTTTTTTCAGTATGTCTACTTTAACTTTATTGTTATGGTTTTCTGCTTTTCAAAGGTCCAATGAGAAATCAGGTTCTTAGCACAGCTGCTATACCAGCAAGAGAATAAAAAAGAGGTGGCTTAAACATATGCTAATCGACATGGTGCTGGTTCAGTTTGGGCTACAAAATAGGCAATATTACAATACTCAACTGCTCTACTAAATAGCAATTGCTGAACATTTTAAGGGCATATCAAAACTGTCCTTCCTGGTGGACTGGCAATACAGAGTCCCATCTGCATCCATCAGAAATGTATGATTTAGGGGCGCCTGAATGGCACAGTCGTTAAGCGTCTGCCTTCTGCTCAGGGCGTGATCCCAGTGTTCTGGGATCGAGCCCCACATCAGGCTCCTCCGCTAGGAACCTACTTCTTCCTCTCCCACTTCCCCTGCTTGTGTTCCCTCTCTCGCTGGCTGTCTCTGTCAAATAAATAAATAAAATCTTTAAAAAAAAAAAGAAATGTGATTTACACTATTTTAATTAGTTTATAAATAATTCATAGAACAATATGCCTACTTACCAAGACCTGAGAACTGAATTCTTACAGCTTTAGATTTACCATTTGCTTTTTCCCTCATAATTTTTTTCATTCCTTTAAGGAATGAGTGACTATTTAAAGAAATTAGTTTATTCCTGTTTTGATCTTCATTTAACTTTGTGATATTGAATCAGAGCAATAAATGTACTAATATTTTTCTGAACTGGTTATAGAAAAAAATAAGGTTTATCAGAGAAGCATTGATATAGCGTGGGCTGCATCATGTTATCTGGGCATATTTGGACCATTGTTCCAATGTCTAACCAACTTCCCATCCCAATTTATTTATTTAGTAGTATATGCATTCATTCTGCTCTTTCACAAAAGTCTCTATGTAAGGTCTTGCCAGAGCTCTGAACACGAGTAACTTATGGCACTCAAGATGCTTCTATTCTACTACAGAAATTGCAAAATGTTTGTGAGTTAAATACCACATATCTGTTTGTTTTACCTGAACAGTGTTTTTGTTAGTGTTTTAAACTTGCATTATGATTGTTTTTCAAAATTAACAACTGAAAGTTTTCACATAATAATTTAGAATTATGCCTTCTGTTGATAAAATATCCTTGACACTTAGGCTAGATCTAAGTTCCTGTTGATTCATCAAATGTGCATTGGTGTTTTGCTCATAGTATTACCTTGAGCATAATTACTATTACCTTCAAGAATAATTGGGGAAAAGTACATTTGTGATGAAATTGTAATGTTTCAACTTGGCTAGGTTGAATCTTACTTCCCCAAATTATCTTCCCTATATTTTCCAGCTCAGGCAGTCTACAAGAGAGATTACTGTGGGAGATTTGGAGCTCCAAAGGGAAGCAATGGCCAATTTGTAGCTCCCCTGTGAATCAGCAGCTGGGTACAATTGCTCTACCTTCCCCTGGATCCTCTTTCAGTTCTCCAACTCCTGGGCCAGGTGTGTTTAGGTTTGTGACAAAGTGTCCCAGCTTCTACAGGATACCCTCATTACCAAGGTCAGAGGCAGCAAGATCTTACACAAATTTCAGTCCTTCTTTGTGAACTCCAGCTTATATTTATAGGTTCCTGTTTGCCTTTACTCTTCCCACTTTACATTAATTTTCCCTTCCTTATGTCTTGCTCTATGGACCTCAAGCTTTAGCATTAGGTCTGAAGACAGCAACCTTACAAAGACTGGTTAATGAGCTCTTACAATTGAGTAAGGTTAAGTCCCTTAATAAATGTATGTGTGTGTATACATACATACATACACACACACACACACACACACACACGATATGTATAAGATAGTTTATTTGAGATACTGAAATAAGATACTTAAAAGATACCAAGAAACTTCAATGGTCTATCCAATTGCTACTCAAATTTGTTCTGTGAAAACTGCCAACAGTCCATGAACTATTACTCATCCTTATTGAAATAATATGAAGTGTTTATTCTAACAATAACACCTTGAAATTTTGAAAGCTTTTATTTTATCTATCTTTACATTTTGTTTTCTTACAAAACACTTGTACTTTACAAATGTATCAGGCTGCAATAGATTGAGAAGTAAGTGAACAAATTGGTTTATCAACATAGATAGTGTGGCAAGCACTGATCGAAGTGGCTTGTACTTAGCCCTTCTAGGCATATGAAGCTGTTAACCCTTCTCTAGTAGTAAAGATACAGTGTATAATAAATCATGATAAAAGAAGGTATCATGTAAGAAATGCCATCAGAGTGGTAGAGGTCTCTTTGTTTTGACTGATAATAGGATACTCCATGGAAGAGTTACGATTTGAGTTTGGTGCCTTAAACAGGTGGCTATAACAACTGAGTATCTTTCTCAGCATTTAATTTCAAATATAATATATTTTCCAGTTAGGGTGGTCATTTCTTTGCATATAGTTTCTTCTGTGTTTATCCTGAATATATGAATTATTTTCATAAATTATGGAGCATAGTTCAGCTTTATTACAGAGCTCCCCCAGTGTAAGTCTATGAAACTATGATACTAAGTCAGCTGTAAACAGAATGGCAATGAATATTTACCTCTATAACCAGTTCTATTTCCACAATAGTAGCTGTGTAAATGATAACAGTTATAAAGCCATGTTCAGGGTCAAAGACATGTCTGCCATTGGTATAGGAGGAAGGAGTTGTAGTACATATGTTTAGTATTTTCTTTCTCTGATATCCAGTCTCTGCATTGTAGAAAAATCTACAACAACTCTTTTGACTGCCTAACTCCCAGAATTCTTTTGAAAATTTCTAAACAATTTGTTGCATTCTCTGTAAACCACCATTTTTCAGTGTCCATATCCAGCAAGCAAAAGCTGATCATGATCTATGGCTATTTTATCATTTGAGATCCAAAAGTCTTATCCAGATGATCTCTTGAACTTCTTTGCATCTGTAAATTCAGTGATTGATTGTTTTAATCATTCTTTCTAAAGTACTTGTGGTTAGTCTACAGCTACATACATAGAGATTTCTACTCATGAGATTATAGACAAGACAAAGGTGTGATCCTATTGTATATTTTAATACAATCCAAAGCTGTTTAGATGTTGTTGAGTCAAGCAATTGTTTAGAATTTGGAAAAGCTAAGATCATATTAAAAATTTTAATGGAATATGCCACTTAGTGAAATGTCATGGTCATTAGTTGCTTTGCTCAGTGCAACATTTTTTTTTTTTAGCTCTCCCTTCTTCACTTCATGGAAATGCCTATCACATAGATTGGGCCTCCCTTCCACAGGAGTGGACATATAACTAAAGCTGGGCTAATCTTCATGCTCCAGGGAAATTTGCTGGAATGATCAAAAATGGGGGGGAAAACATTTTATTTTCTATATGTTTTCTGGCTTTGATGACAGTGTATTCTTGCATATATATAGGAATATATATATATATATATATTCCTATATACATTCATATACATATACATTCATATACATACATTCATCTATATAATATAAAACAAAGCCAGGAGAGAAGAATTCTGAGCCAAGAAAGAGGAAAGACAATTTTCTTTGAACCTGTGGATTTAGCCCCCATCTTCAAAAAGCAATTTGAAGGGCAGTATCACATGGGAGTAATAAGTTTCACTTGGTATTCCATGAAGTAACTTAAATTAGGAGCTGCCCTAACCTTTGACCACTGTCTGCAAGGATTACCTTACTTATTATCATTCTAACATGATTTACCTGCCCCATACCAAAGACCACACCTTGAAACTGACTTCTTCATTAGCAAAAAGATCAGCTTCAAGGTTCATGTGTTTTTTTGTTTTTGTTTTGAAGTTGATGCTGCCTGTGTAATGTCCTTACTTATTGGCTGACCTTGACTCACAGCCTTCTACAATCTCTAACATGTTACTTTCCTATCTCTTAATTCCTCTTCCTCTACTACCCTCTGGGATCTGTGCCTAGAGCAACTTTTATGTACATAGATTTGATTTTATGCTCCTGGTTATGCTTGCTCATGTTGTGTTTGTAATTTAAACTGCCTATGGGCTCAGTATGACATGTACACTTTTCTAGGCAGGAAATCTCTGTTCTTTTGTAAAGCCAGCCTTATGGTCCATCATGGTGGGAAACTGCCCTGCTAAGAAAATAATAATCTAATATCTGAAATTTATTTGGTTAGCTCTGTTCTTGCCACTGCATTTGCATCATCCTTATTTCAAAAAACATATGTTCTGATTAGCTGTCTCATTCTGACAAAACAAGAAATAGCAGTGATACTGGATTAACACCCCTGAATTGTCCATAAATAATAAAAAAATTAAATGAGAATAAATTGGATGGTCAGTTTCTATGAGGAATAACATAGGTCAGTTTTGTCAAAGCCATTTGGCATGTGAGCATTTGAAATCTCCTCGACCTTCATGTTGCTGCGATTTAACTTTACTATGCCTAAGACTTTTAGACCAGCTGGCGTGATAATTCAGATCAAGTTCTTTGGAGTAACTAATCTTTCTTGATTTGAGGAAACTTTAGTCACTTCCTTTTTAAAGCAAACTATTAAGCTCATTTCTTTTTTCAGAGTCATCATTCACACTCACATAGACACCCAAATAACCTCCCCCCCCACATATACTATTAAATGACTGCTTCGTTATTTCATAGATATTCAAAAATATTAATTGCTTAGCTTTTATTCCCAAAGTTTGTCTCTTCTGGGTTTGGAATGAATTTCACAGTGTCTCACATGTCAAAATAGGTTTATTGGAGAAATAGAAAATCATCAATGTCAGAATGAGCATGAAGAAATCCAAAAGCACAAGTCCAGACTATCCCATTATTTCATAGCAAAGGAGTCTGGACCAGGGTATTGCTGGGCCAGCAGTGTCGGTCTGCATTCCAATGGAGGAACTTTGCCTCTTGTTTTACTTCTTTTTTGTGGGTCCAACGTAACAGTGCAGATTTGTCAATGGTGTAATACATAGACTCTGTGTTTCATAGACCAGGTGACTGTAGAAGTGATCTAGAAACTCCAGCTGGCAAGGATGTAGAGACCTTAGGGCCCATAGAGCTTGGCAGTGCCTTCTGCTGATATGGGCATGTGGGTGGGGAATGAGAATCCCCCAGTTTGAAAGGAAGCTGAACTTGAATACAGCATTTCCTCCTGCTGGAAGGAGAAGTCTTTCTCTTGAATGTGTTTGGGCATCACAGATATAACTCCCAAAATCATTCTCAGTTCTGCTTGTTGCTCCACATCTTTCTGGGTAAAGCATTTTATTTAATTATTATGATAATGATTAAAGCCCACACTGAAGCCTCATTGTGCCCTTTTGATAGGTCTTTTCTGTAGTAATGGGTTAAAGGTTAGAATCATGGCATAACAAGGATGTCTTTGATTCTACTAGCAACCACCTTACATAGTGCCCAAGATAAGCTAACATTAAATTGGCTACTCATTTTGAATTTTCATTATATAAAAGGATCCAGGTATACTAATTTTAATTCATTCCGGGCTTATATCCAGGTTCACAACTGAACTTTCTAGCCAAGTCTAAGTCTCAAAAGCTAACTTTCTTTATATATATATATAGATATAATGTCTGGTATCAATTCATTTACTGTGCATTTACCAGATGCTCTGGATATGTACCTGATATCATGAATGAGAATCAGAAATTGGGAGAACACGTATCCTATGTTAAATCTGAAAATTCTAAGCAGTCTGAATTTTGAAACACATAAATCTATGTTCTGGTTTCTGCATTTTGAAGGAGATTATTCACATTTTGAAACAGATCAATCACAAAATTGCACTTAATTTTTGTTTTTATTAAAGTGCCTGTACTTCAATAAAAACTTGATTTTAGAACTGAATGCAAGCTGAAGTACTATTACTGACTAGTAATTTTATGATTCTGGATTTTACCCAAAGCAGACATATTTCAGTTTAACACAATGTTTGAAGAATTATATTGAGGTTTTGTTTAAAAAGGCTTCCATGGGGGCGCCTGGGTGGCACAGCGGTTAAGCGTCTGCCTTCGGCTCAGGGCGTGATCGCGGCATTATGGGATCGAGCCCCACATCAGGCTCCTCTGCTATGAGCCTCCTTCTTCCTCTCCCACTCCCCCTGCTTGTGTTCCCTCTCTCGCTGGCTGTCTCTATCTCTGTCGAATAAATAAAAATAAAAATCTTTAAAAAAAAATAAAAATAAAATAAAAAGGCTTCCATGAATTTTTATTGTAATACCTGTGACTATGCAAATATAAAGTATTGCCAATATTCAAACGTTCAGCTAGGGGATTAACAGATATAAAATAATAAATTCTGAGCAAAAACATTTCATGTAAGAAAAACTAGACACATCAGAAGGTATGAATAAAACATCAAATAATAGCATGCAATTATTGATTGACAGTCATAGAAATTTTTATATGTCTGCTGTGAATGAAACTTTTATGATGACATCAGAATATTTTTTCGGATTTCATCTGTAAACATGCTAAGAAATTAATACTATCCAAAAGCTATGTGTGACTACTTAGTTTTTCAGCACGGTGTCACAAATTTGGTGCTAAAAATGTCACTGTATCATCAGGGTGAATGATATGGAGGGGAGCAGCAGATCTGTTCTGGTCTAAACATTCTCTTTTTCTCTTACTCAAGAGCTAATTTGCTAAAATGTATCCTTTTTTTAATAGTTTTTTTAAAAGATTTTATTTATTTATTTGACAGAGAGAGAGACAGCCAGCGAGAAAGGGAACACAAGCATGGGGAGTGGGAGAGGAAGAAGAAGGCTCCCAGCGGAGGAACCTGACGTGGGGCTCGATCCCAGAACACTGGGATCACGCCCTGAGCCGAAGGCAGATGCTTAACAACTGAGCCACCCAGGTGCTCCTAAAATGTATCCTTTTGATATTAGTCTATGAACATAAAGCAACGTGTTAGAGATTAATCCTCACATTTGTTATGGAAATTTTGACCATATAATATATAGGTTAGACTCTGTGGGCCATAGTCTCTGTCCCAACTATTCAACTCTGACATTAGAGTGCAAAAATGGCCATAGACCTTTATGTAAATTAATAGGTATGGCTGTATTCCAACAAAAATGTATTTACTCAAACAGGCGTCTTTCCTAAGGACTATAGTTTCCTAAGAAATATAGTTTCTTGGTGTAGAAATTGCCTTTAGTCAAAACCATTAGGTAACTACTAGGATATACAGCTCCCCCTGTCCTGATGTACACAAGGAGTTTAGAGAAGAAATGTGATATTCATCATGAGCTATCAATTGTTTGGTTCTTTAATGCTACTAGTATAACCCAGTTCTCAAGTTATAAGTTTGCTATATTTTAGCATTTAATTTTTAAGTTGTTTGTTTCTAGAAGGAGGAATCAGAAGAGTTAAAAATATCATGATATATCAACTAGATGAAACATTACTGAGCTAGTATATATTTAATAGCAAAGAACTAGGTTACATGTGGAACTTAAGAAACAAGGCAAAGAATCACAGGGGAAGAGAGGAAAAAATGAAACAAGATGAAACCAGAGAGGGATTCAAACCATAAGAGGTTCTTAATCATAGGAAACAAACTGAGGGTTGCTGGAGGGGAGGAGAGTGGGAGATGGGGTAGTTGGGTGATATCCATTGGGGAGGGTATGTGTTGTAATGAGCACTGGGTATTATATAAGACTGATGAATCACAGACCTGTAACCCTGAAACAAATAATACATTATATGTTAAAAATTTTTTATTAATATTTTAAATGTAAAATAAATTACAAAGAATAAAATGTACAACTATGAGAGAGCAAAGGGTTGCATCTAGGCAAGTAGGCAAACACTGTAAAGTGGTAATAAAAATAGAGATTATTATATTTTCTTAAGAACCTTCTCTAATATTATAGTTATATTATATATTAAATAAAATGCTTTAAAATTAAAAATGACTTTATTGCATAAAACCCAGGGAAATTTTTAATAGAAATTTAATAGAAATGAGCAAACTTTTTCAAGACATGTTATTTTTTAAATTTTTTGTAAAATTTATTTGACAGAGATAGAGGCAGCCAGAGAGGGAACACAAGCAGGGGTTGTGGGAAAGGGAGAAGCAGGTACCCCGCTGAGCAGGGATCCTGATGCAGGGCTCCATCCCAGGACGCTGGGAGCATGACCTGAGCCAAAGGCAGATACTTAATGACTGAGCCACCCAGGTGCCCCAAGACATGTTATTTTTTGACAGAGGATAAGAGATATAAATTACAAAAGAAGGCTTATGGGTGCCTAGGTGGCTCAGTCGGTTAAGCATCTGACTCTTGATTACAGCTCAGGTCGTTATCTCAGGATCCTTGGATAGAGCCCCATGTCAGGCTCTGTGCTCAGCATAGAGTTTGCTTGAGACCCTCTGTCCCTCTCCCTCTGTCCTTGTCCCTGCTCATATTCACTGTCTCTCTCTCTAAAAATAAATAAATCTTTAATAAAAAAAGGCTTATAAGTATAATGAAACAGGATTACAGATGATTTATTGATACTAAGATATGGCATAGACTATATAGACTAGTACAATTTTTTTTTAAGATTTTATTTATTTATTCATTTGACAGAGATAGAGACAGCCAGTGAGAGAGGGAACACAAGCAGGGGGAGTGGGAGAGGAAGAAGCAGGCTCACAGTGGAGGAACCTGATGTGGGGCTCGATCCCAGAACGGCTGGGATCACGCCCTGAGCCGAAGGCAGACGCTTAACCGCTGTGCCACCCAGGCGCCACTAGACTAGTACAATTTTATTTTTGCTTACAAGATTTAGAAATAATTTGACCAACACTCCGTTCTATGTATCTATCTTCACTTACAGAGGAGCATAAGAGAATTATCTCTGTTCTGTGTTTAGTTCCTACACTAATTCTCTTTGTTTATTAACAGTTTGATGTATCAATAGTTTGTTATGATAAATAAATAATGATAATCAATATTTAGATAGCATATGATGTGTTAGGCTTCTTTAAACAATCAAAATGCACAGGCCAGAGATGCAGCTCCTATGTGAATCTTTGCTTCCCTCCACACCTGTAGATACTTCTCAATGTGAGTGATTGAGATTTTAAGAAAATTAACCTGGAGTGTATGGGACAAGTGGATTTGTGCAGGGAATACCTATGGGTAAGGTGGTCCTAATTCTTTTTTAATAGGAAAGACATAAGACAATAAAGATATGGCTTAACATCCAATCAATAGAAAAGAGGAGAGGGTTATGTGTGTAGCTACTTAAACCAGCACAAGTTTCAGAGGGAAGCAAATGAATTAGGAAAACTATCTTCATTTTCTTGACAAGTTTAAAATATTTTTAAGTCAAAATTCACACATGTTTAGCAGAAAGGAAAACAACTATAAAATATTGGAAATAAGTTAAAATGTTACATTTTTCAATAGTTGAAATGTGGATGTTTGTCTTCTCTCTTATTTTAATAGTGAGCATATGTTCCTAAAAGGGGGGGAAAAACACTTCAGAAACTTCAAAGTGTGACCCTTTATTTTGTTTGTCTTCTGAAACCAGTATATCTATTCATTTGTTCTAAACAAAACAGTTTGAATGATTTTTAAAAATGTACTTTATGTGGAGCAAAAATATATTAGCATTTATTTGAACATCCTCAATGTTACTTTAAAAATGCTTAGTTGGGGTATTGCACTTGGAATTTTGGTAAGGGAATGTGCAGTAGAAGAATATTTAGATGTATTCCTACTTTTTCAAGTATGTCCCATATCCCTGCTTTTATGCTTTATCCTTTAATACTCTCTCCTTGACACATTCAATTTGGCTTTCGTTGTACCCACTCAACTGAAACAATAATTCCATTTACCTTTTTTTTTTTTTACCATAATCCCAAGGCTAAATATCTTCTCTCTTTTCATTCTTTGCCCTGACTGCTATCACTGTTGTACAGTACATCATGATTCTCTCCTTCAAACAATATAGATAGATAGATGATATATAGATGATAGATAGATTAGATAGATAGATAGATAGATAGATAGATGATAGATAATAGATAGATGGTAGATAGATAGATGATAGATAGATGATAGATAGATGATAGATAGATAGATAGATAGATAGATAGATAGATGATAGATGATATAAAGAAAATGACAGTATGGATTAGCTGAGAGATTATCCTCTTCTAAATCACTGCACTGGTTAATTAAATGTCTACAACAGAAGTATTTGGAGAAGTTAGAAGAGCAATCAGAAGTTTTGAAAAATAATTTTCAAAGTAAGATTATTTAGCTTACAAACAATATTTATTTGAAAAATCTATCAATCTGTTTATCTATCTGTCTAATCTTCCATATGTTAAACAATCACTATTGATGTTGTAATAAAAACACACTTGACTTTGGTTTCACATCATTACTTTAAAATATATTAAGTTTACTCTGTAGGCTGACTTTGTACTCTGTAGGCATGGAAGACAAAACTGACATTTTATTTTCTGGCCATATCCATGGCCTCCCGAGGCATTTTCATAGCTGAGTACCTTTTTTTTATTTTAATTACCTTGATAGAAGCGAATGAATGTCTTTTCTAGGTAGTCAATGTTAACTTCTTGAAATTCACATTTACCACCAGCTTCCTGCTGCTGGGTCTTCTAGCTCTCTAAAAAAGCTTATTATGCAAGACAATGATTACCCCACTCTAGCTCTCTTTCTCTTTTGTGTTCACAGAATATACTCATGTGTCCTTGACTTGAGAAACTTTGGGAGAGCAAATTTATCCTATCAAGAATTAAAGAAGAAACAAAGTTGTCTCCTGGCTCAGCCAGCAAATCAACTAGTTAAATTATTACTCTCCCTCTAGATTTTTCCCTTAGAGTAAGACTAGAGTACAGAGTTTCCCCTATCTACAGAGACATATCAGTGTGTGGTGATGCTCACTACTGATGTACTCTCTCTAGAATTAAGATGAAGGGGGTAGTTCCCCAGACTTCTGAACCCAAAGGGAGGCAGCTGTGATCCATAGCATCAACTTACTCCAAGGAAGTATCTTTGTATTTTTCTTTATTGCTCCTTTATCTGCCTAAAGTGCTGAGAAGAGCAAGATTCATAAAACAGATTCTTAAAGGGGCACCTGGGTAGTTCAGTCAGTTAAGCATCTGACTCTTGATTTCAGCTCAGGTCATGACCTCAGGGTTGTGAGATTGAACCCAATGTTGGACTCCATGCTCAGTGGGGAGTCTGCTTGAGATTCTTTCTCTCCCTCTTCCTCTACTCCCCACCCACTGGTTCTCACTCTCTCTCTCTCTCTCTCTCAAATAAATAAATAAATAAATCTAAAACAAACCCCAACAGATTCTCCAAGATCTCTTTTGAAAAAATCAGCATATAGGGACTCTTTGTCTTATTCCAGTATTGGTACCACAGTAGAAATAAGACATAAATAATCCCATTTTCTGTCACACATATAAATAAACGTGTAGAAGAATTTCATCAGATTAAAAGACCTTAAATACTGGGAAATTATACAAGAAAGTAATGACTGGAAATCTTTTAAAGAATCGATCCTGACTGATCGTGATCTGACAAAGATGATTTGTATAGTTTATGTATATAAAGTCAGAAAGGACATTACTTTAAGCACCATGATTCTACAAAGTGATTTCCATTTTACTGGACATCTCACAATAGTATAACATTATGGTATGGTTAGTATATTATTGAGCTGGTGTGTAAGGAGGGACAGGAAATTAAGAACAGTTGCAAATTAGCAGTCAAAATGTCTTCTCCAAGAACAGAATTACATCTAAAATGACATAAAGATGGATACTGTTATGTTTTCCTTTTTTGAAAAAAAAATATTAATTTTATTTAAGCTCTGAATCCCCTTTACTCCAATGAAAATTTCATGGACTCTTCACCCAGTGTCCCCTAATGGCTATATCTTACATAACTATAGTACCGTATCCAAACTAGGAGTACTGGTGTGTGTATCATCTTGCGCCAATTTATCACATATATAAATTTATGTAACTATCACCAGAATCAAGATACATCACCACAAAGAGCTCCCCTGTGCTACTATTTTATGGGCACAGCCACCCCCTAAGCAGAGTTAACCAGTAATCTGTTTTCTATCTCCATAACTTTGTCATTTGTAAGAATGTTACATAAATAGAATCATACATATATGACATTTTGGGATTAACTTTTTCATTCAATATAGGACCTTTGAATATAGTAGGGTCATGTTTTTTAATTCATTTATCAATGTCTGTCTTTTAATTAGTGTATTTAGTCTTTATATTTGAGGTAAGTAATGATTTGTTAAGGTTTAAGTCTGGCATTTTATTTACTTTTATTTTCTGTTTTTTGTTACTCTTTTTTTCCCCCTACTTTTCTGTGTGTTACATAAACATTTTTATTAGAATACTGTTTTGGGTTATAGTATTTTTTGGTCCAACTTTTATATAATATTTTAGTGGTTTCTCCAGGCTTAGCATTTCACAGACATAACTTATCACAGTCTATTGATAGACTTTGGAAAACAACATTTGAGACCCTAATACTAAGTAAAATAAATCAGACAAAGAAAGACATATATTGTATGTGGAGTCTAAAAAATTGAGTTCATAGAAATGGAGAATAGAATAGTAGTTGCCAGAGGCTGGGGAGTAGAGAAAATGGGGACATGTTATACAAAGGCTATAAATTTCCAGGCATAAGATAATAAGTTCTTTGGATCTACTGTACTGTATAATAACTGTAACTAACAATACTATATTATCTATTTGAAAATTAAGGGAGTGAATCTTAAAATTTATTACCACAAAAAGGTAATTGTATTATTTGCATAATTTGTATAATATGTGCATATGTTTAATAATTTGCATGAATATATAATTACTTATAATTATGTATAGGGGATGGAGTTGTTAACTAACATTATTGTGGTAATCATCTTGCATTATGTACATGTATCAAACCATCTTTTGTACACCTTAAGCTTACATAACATTTTATGCCAATAATATCTTAATAAAGCTGGAAAAAAGAAATTCTCTCTAGGGGCGCGTGGGTGGCTCAGTCGTTAAGCAACTGCCTTGGCTCAGGGCGTGATCCTGGCGTTATGGGTTCGAGCCATGCATCAGGCTCTTCCGCTGGGAGCCTGCTTCTTCCTCTCCCACTCCCTCTGCTTGTGTTCCCTGTCTCTCTGTCAAATAAATAAATAAAATCTTAAAAAAAAAAAGAAATTCTTCTCTAAGAAGAAAAAAAAATCAGCACACTTGAAGATAGAACAATAGTAATTATTTAATCAAAACAACAAAGAGAAAATAGGCCAGAAAAAAAAATGAGCAGATTATCAGGGACCTTTGGAACTATAACGAAAGACCTAACATTCATGTTTTTGGAGTCTTAGAAGGAGATAAAATAAGTGGAGGCTGAAAAAAGTTCAAAGAAATAATTGCCAATAATTTCCCAAATTTTATTTCAGATTCAAGCAGCAGAGTGAATGCTAAACAAGATAAATCCAAAAATAAACTCACAAAGACACATCATAATCAAACTTCTGAAAACTAAAGACAAACAAAAATCTTGTAAGCCACGAGAGATAAATGATATAAAGGAAAAACAATTAAAATGAGTGGATTTCTCATCTGCGGTCAGGAGCTCAGAAGGAAGCGGTACAAAAATTTTTCAAATTCTTTTTAATAAACAGCTGTCAACACTGAATTCTATATCCAGCAAGATGGAGAGGAAATAAAGACATTTGCACACAAAGGAAACTAAACGTATTTGTCACAAGTCAATATACTCTAAAAGAATAATTGGGCGCCTGCGTGGCTCAGTCACCTAAGTGTCTGTCTTCAGCTCAGGTCATGATGGTGGGGTCCAGGGATCGGGCCCTGCCTCTGGCTCTTTGCTTTGTAGGGAGCCTGCTTCTCCCTCTCTCTCTGCCTGCTGCTCCCCTTGTTTGTGCTCTCTCTCTGACAAATAAATCAAACCTTAAAAAAAAAAATAGGAAGGCACAGTAAAATATGGAATCTAAAAATATCACAATGGAAGGAAAAACAATGAAAGGAACAAGAGGCTGTCTTTCTCCTCTTGAGTTTTCTAAATTATGTTTATATGTATAAATTTAATCCATTTTGAGTAAATTTTGGTGAGTGGTATAAGATAGGGGTCAAATTTCATTTTTTGGCATGTAAATATAGTTTCCCCAACACATTTATTTTATGAAGAGTCTATCCTTTCCCAAACGACTGTTTTTGGATTCCTCATCAAGTACTAGTTACTTTATGTGTGGGTGTTTCAGCTCTTGATAATGTTCCATTAGTCTAGGCATCACTTTTTATGCCAATACCATGTTATTTTGATTATATAACTTTGTAATAAAGTTTAAAATCAGGAATTGTGATGCCTCCAACTTTGTTCTTTCTCAGGATTGGATTGGTTTTTTGTGGTCCTTTGTGATTCCATATGAATTTTAATGTATTTATATTTCTGCAAAAAAAGGTCATTGGAATTTTGATAGGGATTGCATTAAATCTGTAGATGGCTTTGGGTAGTGTGGAAATTTAACAGTATCAATTCTTCTGATCCATGAACATGTGATGGCTTTCCATTTATTTGTGTCTTCTAAAATTTTTTTTTCATTAATGTTCTGTAATTTTCAGTGTACCAATCTTTTACCTCATTTGTTAAATTTATTCCTAAGTATTTTACTCTTTTTGATGCTATTGTAAATGGGGTTGTTTTCTTTATTTCTTTTTCAGATAGCTCATTGTTAGTGTTTAGAAAGTAACTGATTTCTATGTACTCTTTTTATATCTTGCAACATTACTGAATTTGTTGGTTAGTTCTAACAGATTTTCAATGGTCTTTAGGATATTCTATATAAGAGAATATTATCTTGAAACAGACAATTTTACTTTTCCTTTCTGCATTGGATGACTTGTATTTCTTTTTCTTGCCTAATTTCCCTGGCTGTGACTTCTAGTACTATGTTAAAAAGGAGTGATAAGAGTGGGCATCCTTGTCTTGTCCCTGATCTTAGGGTGGAAGCTTTCAAACTTTCACTATTGAATAAAATGCTAATTGTGTGTTTGTCATCTGTGGCCTTTACTATGCTAAGGTACAAACCTTCTATACCCAATGTCTTGATAATTTTAATTATTATAGGATGTTGCATTTTGTTAAGTGATTTTCTACATCTAATGAGATGATCATATGATTTTTATTTTTTTTATTCTATTAATGTGGTATAAAATATTTACTGATATGTGCATGCAGAACTACCAATGAATCTAGGAATAAATTCTGTTTGATTATGGCATATGATCTTTTTATTGTACTTTTTTATTTGGTTTGCTAGAAATTTGTTCAGAATTTTTACATCTATAATTATCAGGGGTATTGTTTTCTTTTTTTGCAGTGTCCTCATCTGGCTTTAGTAACAAAGCAATGTTAGCCTTATGAAATAAATTTGGAATTGTTTCCCCCTCATTAATGTTTTGGAACAGTTTGAGAAGGAATGGTGTTAATTTGTTTTTTAAGCATTTAGTAGAATTCACTAATGAAACCATTTATTCCTGAGCTTTTCTTTGGTGGGAGGTTTAATTTTCTTACTCATTATTGCTCTTTTTAAATTTTTGGGTTTTTTTGTTTCTTCATGTGTTGGTCCTGGTAAGTTGTGTGTTTCTAGGAATTTATCCATTTTTTCTAGATTATCCAATACTGGAGCAAAATCATTCATAGTAATTGCTTATGATTCTTTATATTTCTGAAGTATTAGATGTAGTGTGTCCTCTTTCATTCCTTATTTTATTTATTTAAGTTTTCTCTTTTTTTTCTCTTTTAGGCAAAGATTTGACAATTTTGTTTATCTTTTATACTCATTGATTTTTTGTTTGTTTTTTGGGTCTCAATTTCATTTAGTTCTGCTTTGATCATTGTTATTTCTTTCTTTCTACAAACTTTGGGTTAGTTCGTTCCTTTAAGTTCCTTAAGGTGTAAATTTAGGTTGTTTACTTGTGATCTTTCTTTTGTTCTTAATGTAGGCATTTATTGGAGTGTATTTAATTTCTGCACATTTGTAAATTTTTCAGTTTTTCTTTTGTTATTATTTTCTAGTTCCATACCACTGAAGTTACAATAGATACTTGGAATGATTTCAATCTTCTTTAATTTGCTAAGGCTTGTTTGTGACTTATCACATGTTGTATTCTGGAGAATGTTCCATGTGTGCTTGAGAAGAATGGATATTCTAGTGCTGTTGGGTAGACTCTTCTGTTAGCTCCACTTTGGTTAAGATGTAATACAAGTTTAGTGTTTCCTTATTGATTTTCTGTCTGAATGATCTATCTGTTGTTGAAAGTGTGTTATTGAAGTCTCTTACTATTAGTTCTGTGAGTATTTGGTTAATCTACTTAGGTGCTTCATGGCTACATGCATATATATTTCAATTGTTTTATCCTCTTGACGAATTGAACTCTTTAGCATTGTGTAATGACCTTCTTTATCTCTTATTATAGTTTTTGAAATAAAATCTATTTTGTCTGATATAAATATAGGTACTCCAGCTCTCTTTTGTTTTCACTTTCATGGAATATCTTTCCCATCAAACCCATGTGTCTCCTCAAAGCTGGTTGGTCTTTTGTAGGTAGTGTATAATTGGGTCTTGATTTTTAATCCATTTAGCCACTTTTATGTTTTTTGATTGAAGAATTTAATCCATTTGCATTTAAAGTAATTATTGATAGGGATCATCCTATTACTGTTTTCTGGATGTTTTGTTGTTCCTTTGTTCCTTCCTTCCTGCTGTCCCTTTGTGAGTTGATGTTTTTCTGTAGTGGTATGCTTTGATTCCTTGTGTCTTTATCATTTGTGCATCTGTCTTTCTCACCCTCTTCAATAGGTTTCTTCTTATTTATGTGCTTCACCCAGGTGCTGTATTCCTCACCTGGAGTCCTTAGGTCTTGTAAAAGTGTTTTTGAGCACAGATGTTCTCACTGGTGCTTATAATGGGAGCAAGAGTGCTAGAAATTCCCATCCTGCCATTTTGTACAGTACACTGAATTTTTGTTTTTCTATTGTGTTGTTAAGCCTGTTCAGTAAATTTTTATTTCAGTTATTGCATTGTTTTCAGTTTTAAAAAAATAGTTTTATTTTTCAGTTTTAAAATTTTCATTTGTTTCTTTTTAACATCTTCTGTCTTTTTGCTGAGACTTTTTTTTTTCCATTTATGTCAAGCATGCTTATAATTGACTGTGGAATCTGTTTATGCTATCTGCTTTAAAATCCTATCACAATTCCAATATCTGTTTCATCTCAGTGTTGGCATCTGTTGATTATATTCTTACATTCAGATTGAGACATTCCATGTTTTGGTAGAATACATGCCTTTTCATTGTTTCCTAAACATTACGGGTATAGCACTTATCATTATTATTATTTACTTTAGGGAGGAAGGGGAAGAGGGAAAGGGAGAGACTCTCAAGCAGACTCTCCACTAAGCATGGAACTGATCACATGGCTCCATCTCACAATCCTGACATCACAAGCTGAGCTGAAATCAACAGTTGGAGGCTCAACTGACTGAGCCACACACGTGCCCCTACAGGTATAGTATTAAAGGACAGTGGATCTTATTTATTTATTTACTTATTTGACAGAGAGACAGAACACAATCAAGGGAAGTGGGAGAGGGAGAAGCAGGCTCCCACTGAGCAGGAAACCTGACACAGGGCTCGCTCCCAGGACCCTGGGATCATGACCTGAGCTGAAGGCAGACGCTTAGCTGACTGCGCCACCCAGGCACCACTACACTGGATCTTATTTAAAGCTTCTGTTTTAATAGGTCTTCTCTGATATAGGGCCAATGAAAGTAGGTGTGAGGAGTACTGCCTTGTTACTTCTAGATGAGGGTGAAAGTTCAGGCTCCCTACTAAGCCCCTTTGATTCCACTGGTAGAGGAGGGTTACTTCATTGGATGGATGGAGCTTGCTTTCAGGCTTTCCACCAGTTCATTGATACTTCACTGTTAGTACCTTCTCCAGGAGGGAGAGGGACTGTTCGTTACTGCTTCCTAGATGGTCACCACTGACACAATGGATAGGGGAAATATTCATTATCATGACATGATAGTGAAAGTTTCAACTCCCTACTCAGCCTCCTCTAATACAGGCCATGAAGGAAAAGTGGTGAATTATGGTGGTCGGAGTATAGGATCCCCACTGCTCTCCACTGATACTGCAGGGTGGGGGACCTTGTTACAACTAGACTGGGATGAATGCTTCTGTCTTCTCTAAAACCAACCTGGGGACAGGCTACACAGGGTGACATCTTATAGCCCAGAAAGAATGGAGTCTAGTGTCTTTATTTGGCTTTGCTGATGGGGATGGGATGGTATCATGAGTATTTTTCATCTTGTTTCCCTGGGGTAAAAGATTATTATCTAAAATTTCTGCCCTGTGAGGTTGCCTCTGTCCAGGGTTCTCTTGGGGATTTTTTGTTGCTTTTTTTCCAATGGCTTTTTCAAGTTCCCATCTTCTTTAGTACCAAGTCTGGGATATATGAGGAAAACAGAAAACCTAGGTGTAGTGCTCAGCCCAGCTTTATGTGTCAACAATTATTCAGTGTAATATTTATTTAGGTGTTATGGTGAGGGTGTGTGTCTTCTATATGTTATTAAAGTCTATAATCTGTTTGCTTAAAGTAAGGAAGATTATCCTAGGTAATCTGGGTGGGCTTGATTTACTCAGCTGGAAGGAGTTAGGATCAAAATTGAAGCTTCCATAAAAAAAAAAAAAATCTGCCCGTAATGCAGCTTCAGCTTGTGCCTGACTGTTCTAGTCTGCCTTTCCTGATGGTCTGCCCTATGGACTTTGACCTCACAATCACATAAACCAAATTCTTTCAATAAATATTTTGGTACTAAGTGTTATGCTGCTATAAGAAATGTCTGAAAATATGGAAGTGGCTTATAACTGGATAATAGGGAGGGGCTGGATGAATTTTAGGAATCATGATATAAAAACTCTAGATTGCTGTGAAGATACTGTTGGTAGAAATATGAATGTTTAGGACTGCTGCTGAGGACTCAGGAGGAAGTAGGGAGCATCCTTACTTCCTTACATCTGTATTGTGTTAGAGAATACATATATCATCATAAACAGAATGTTGGTAGAAATATGAATGTTGAAGGTTCATCTGACGAGGTCTCAGTTGGAAATGAGGAACATGTTATTAAAAACGAGAGGAAGGGAGATCCTTGTTATGTAGTGGAGAAAACTTAGCTGAATTGAGTCCTATATTTAATTCAGGCTTTTTAAAATCCCACAATGAGCAATCATTTATCGTCTTGTGTGCCTGCATTGGCATTTCAATGCATCACAAATAAACTACAAGTTCTCAGCTTTTAAGTACCTATCTCTGTTCCTACCTGCCATTCTGCCTCCAGAATCCTATAATTTCCTGGCTTGATTTCATGTCAAAAGTGAGAATACTTTCTTATAGATTTGTCTCTTGATTTCCTTCTCCCATGTTTTTTTTAAGTTAATTTTCATGCTGTTGTATTTTTTGAATAGCCTCCAATTTATCAATCATCTGAAAATCTTTCCTTCCTATTCCAAGAACAGTTTGAATAGATTTCTCTCAGAAGTGCCTCTTTAGACACATTGCATGGATGAATTTAGAAACTATTGTTTCCGTAGTCATGTTTTATGTCATCCTTCTTAATATTTAGCCTTATAAAGTTTAAATTCACTTTTAAATATATTCTGTGGTTAGATGTTATTATGGGCTGAATTGAGTTCCCCTCTATTATTTATATATTGAAGTCCTAACCCCTAGTACCCAATAATATGACTATATTTGGTGATAGAGCCTTTAAAAAGCTAATTATGATAAAATGAGACCATATGGATGGGCCTTACTCCAAAATGGTGTTCTTACAAAAAGTGGAGGTTAGAACACAGACAAACACAGAGGAAGGACAATGTGACGATACAGGGAGAATATGATGATCTACGAGCGATGGAGAGAAGCTTCAGAAGAAACCAAATCTGACAATACCTTGATCTTGGACTTCAATTCTCTAGAATTATGAGAAAATAAATTTCTTTTTTTTTTTTTTAAAGATTTTATTTATTTATTCGACAGAGATAGAGACAGCCAGCGAGAGAGAACACAAGCAGGGGGAGTGGGAGAGGAAGAAGCAGGCTCATAGCAGAGGAGCCTGATGTGGGGCTCGATCCCACAACACCGGGATCACGCCCTGAGCCGAAGGCAGATGCTTAACCGCTGTGCCACCCAGGCGCCCCAGAAAATAAATTTCTGTTGTTTAAGTCACCCAACCTGTGATATATGTTAGGGAAATCCTAACAAATACAAATTTTTGTCTGAGCAATGCAACTTAATTTTTTATGAGTTTCCACAAAATATATTATCTGTTTTCTCCTTTTTTTTTCCGGGAAAAAGTTTACCTTTATAGAATGGTGATTATCATTATCTGCCTCAATCAGTGAGTTCTGTACCTGGTTCCACGGAAAAGCATATTTATAATACAAGAATATTGACCGTTTCTGATCCCAATTTCATTTGAATTTGTATTTAGATGGAGACTTCTCAGTTCATTGTTTCTTCCCTTTAAATGGTGGAGTTGTTCTTAACCATTAATTGAAGGCTGGGTTCCAAACGGCCAAATCTGAATTATTCCATGTCATTGACACTGAAGTAAACAAGATGAAAAAATGTAATAGGATCTTTGGAAAAAAATTTTTTTTGATGTCAACAATATTGTATAAGCAGGTCTGAATTACTCAATAAGTAGACAAAACATGTCAATGAAGGAACAATATTTTTTTTAATTTAAAACTTCTGAACTTATACGGAAATATGCAACCACATAATTTAGAAATTATTTTAATTTTAGTGTACATGCAATTTTTTTGTTTTATTTTTAATACCGTCTTTCTTTTGAATTAAAGGAGAAAAAAAAAGGACAATGGAATTTCTTTGATGCTTAGCTTTTCTGAAATTCTTTGTCTAGCCCTGGGTACAAATTATCTATTACAGTGTGTGAAATAAGAATGTTTTTCAGGCTTTTGTTTTGGTTTTTGTTTGTTCCTTGCGAAATTTGGGATTATGTTCCAAGAGAAGTGACTTCCCTACCAGCATATTGTACTTCTTGCTTTGGTCTCATCACTTTCAGCTTAGTCTTACAACTATAAGAAGTCTTTAATTTTTTTCAAAACTATCTTCCCATAATTGTCAGAATAATCTATTTATACTATAACTCTAAAATGTTATTAAGACTTGTCCCCTACTTAGGCCTCTTCAATAATTCACATTGCTTATAATCTTCCTTCTCAAACTCTGCTGAGCTTTCTGTATGTCCCATTCCAAGTCAAACCTCTGTGACTGCTAGCATTATTTCCTCTGTGTTCATCTTTTTCTACTCACCATTCTATGCTTAATTGCCATTCATTTTCTTCTTTTTTTACAAATAAGCAAAAAAAAAAATCAAACATCTTTCCATTTTATAATGAGCTCTCTTCTCACAACCATTGCCTGTGGGTTAGGGAACTGTCTTCTTTGTTTTTTTCCATTTATAACTTTGGTAACTTTAATCATTTGATATTACAAATATCTCTTTCCTTTTCTGTCTCATCTTTACCTTCTTGAAGGTAGTGACCATATTTGATTGCTTGTATCTCTACTGCTTAGTCTAATACCTTTACATAGTAGCCACCCAATTCATTCGTTGAAATACTTTTTTATTAAAATATTGTATAGTCTAAAATATACAAACATGCTACCACATTTCTAAAAAAAAATCTATGTATATATAATAGAATATTTCACTGTAATAATAGAAACTCTCTTAATTTACTACAGAATATCAATGGACCTATAAGGCAATATTTCATATTTAAAATACACATCCAAATTTTCAAATGTAGGTACTTACAGAGTGAAAGTTGGCAACATTTTAATAGAAAATAGCCAAATTTTGTAGTTTGTGGCACAAATGTTGAGAAGAAACTATTTCTTGCTCTACATACGTAGAGAACTTGAGTTGCTAGACTATCCTTAGTTAGATTGGAACTGGGCCGTGGTGTAGGCTAACCATCCTACTCTCTAGCAAAATGTGTCCTGGGACGCTTAATGACCACAAATGGTCAGGACTTCAGCTTTATGTCTCATTCAATAATATCTCTTGTCTCTCAAGAAACTAAAATGAAGAGTGAGTCATAAGGAAATCAATAGTGTTATATTCAAACAAGGCTATTTAGACCAAAACACATTCCATTTTCTCATTAACCATGGAGCCAAAGCAGGGAGGGGGAAGAATTTGTATTCCTTTGAAATTGCACACAGATGGAACTGTTGCTTCCCATTGCCCGGTGAAGGCTCCAAAGTGCACACAATTAAGTGTATTTTATTAAAACTAACTTTAAAAATGCATGCTGTTTCCTCCCATTTACTTAATAATTGATTAATTACAGCCTGCTTTACTTCTCTTAGAAACATTTTTCAGATTCATTTGCCCATTACATTTTTGAAGTTTGGTTGGCTTTGAGCATTGTACTTTAACTGAATTTTTAAAAGATTAGAGGAAATTTAATTCCCCTTAAAAATGATAATACATCAATTTTCTAAAATCCTTAGTTGGGAGATATCAATTTATTATTTCTCATTTTTTATGCTTTTCAATGCAAAACAGAGGTCTTACAATTGGAAAGGCAAGGTGGTTGTTTCTATTTCTTCCTGGCACCTTAGGACATACTCTATAATATGAGTCACATATATAATTTTAAGTGTTCTAGTGGCCACATTAAAAAGTACAAAAGAAGCAGGTGCAACTAACTTAGTGCTATATATTTAGTGTCTAACTTAGTATATCTAAAATGCTATCATTTCAACATGAAATCAATGTTAAATATCATTCGTGAGATATTTTACATTTTTTTCTTAGTGAAATATATTTGAAGTCTGGTGTGTATTTTATACCTACAGCACATTTACATTTGTGCTAGCCTCATTTCGAGTGTTCAAAGTAGCTACCATAGTGGACATCATGACTCTATTTGATCTAACACCACAGCGATGCAGAATCTCTTTGGAACCTGCCTTCTTAGATTTCACCATCATCCAAATTTTAAAATCTCTTGAACATTTCCCTCTCTCACCATCACTAACACCACCAAAACAAATACCATTTTACTTCAAATGTCTGTGAATTGTATAGGATGTGGTAGGTTTATGATCAGTGCTCAGAGAGCAATTGGCATTTGAATTAAACCACATGAAGAAAACAACAGGCGATTACCCGTTTTAACAGCTGCTAAGTGGTGTTAATTGCTGGCTGTAGACCACAAGCTGAGCAATTTTCTCTGTATTGTACAAACAGAACAAAGCAAAATAGAAGTTAAAAGAAAAAGTATTATCCTCATTATAATAATGTATAGTACTTGGTAATATAATATATTCTCATAACATGTTATTTATGAATATGAAAATGAACAGGTATGAGAGAAATGATAATATCGATAATTGCTCACTTATTTTCAAATAAATATTAGAAATATTTATACATGGATACATTTAGAAGTGTTCTAAACATTTTGTAAGTTTATAAAACTGTTAATGGATGGAGTTCTTGATGTTTAAATTAATTAGAAGGAGACGTGGTTAAATGTTGAAGGAAGCTGGAAGACATGAAGCATGGCTAAACTAGTTCTATTAGAAGCTGTCCAAAAGAAGTGGAATTTATTAGATCATTAGACTATGCTGCCTGAGCTATGTTCTGTCAATATTTACTAACATTTCAGCTTTTTACCTCCTAAAATTATGGCTACAAAAATATTCCATTCCAATCAGTGAGACAGTAAAACAATAAACTGATCACATGGAGAAATTAGAAATGCTCAGTTATTTAAAATAGTAAACATAGTCATTATAATTTATTCTTATGACTGTGTACTGTTTAAATAATGATATAGATTTGATGTGTAATATTTCGTGATCTAGTTTAGGGTATAAATTGGTACTATTTTGACAAAATCTACTTACATACAGAATTCCCTTGATTTCTTATGCTATATAATCATCTGTGATACTTTGACTTTAGGATATGAGTTTGTAGGCCTGTATTGTATCATGTACATTTCAGAAGGAGCTAAACGGGTTGTGACTTTTGCCACCTGATACTTTTCAGAACTTCATTTTTCTGCCAGGTCATCTCCTAACTGTAGCCAGGTTATTAACTATCAAGATGGACTCAATACTGCCCTTGACTTGACTAAATTCTATGCATGTATCTTCCCTTCTATATGCCACTGACTTCTCCTTTACTTAGAACATTTACTTTGGAAAATTTGCAATTATAAATTCTTTCTCTGCCCCTTTGAAATGTAAATATTCCCCCAACCTCTTGCCAGTTTTACAATCCAAAGGTATATTTCTCAGTGACTTGGGAGCCATTTTGAAATAGTCATAAAAAAGATAGGGTCTCTATATGTCATTTTCTACAAATTGATACAAGCCTAACTTTGGTAAACACCAATTAGCAAATACAGATGGCCTAATTATATTGACCAACCTCTCCAGTTAATATCCTCCAGTACCTCTCTGGTAATTCATCCACTTTTAAACTCTTCCACCTTTTGTTTCAATGGAGTTGAAGTTGAGTTCACTCTTTCTACCCTATTGCAGCAGTCTTAATTCCTAGTATAATGGTCTTGTATAATATCTTCCTTCCTGTTTAACTCTATCCTGCTTAATTCCATCTGGGACAATTTTTCTTTGACCCTGTCAAAAGCCCCACAACTGGAAATAGAGATGGAGACCTTGGAAATTTACATTGTCTAGTTAAGCCTTGCACTGATGATATTCTAGAATTATTGTACTTAATCTAGTATTCTACAGCTTACAAAGATGTTTTCTTTGTATGGAATTATAGGAGCATGGAGTATGGAATGGAAAGAAATGTCAGCTCATTGCCATGGTTACTTCAAGGATATGGAGGTGCTGAAGGGAAGAGAGGGTAAAGTTTAACTCCTTTATGCCATCCTTTGTATTTTTTATCCTAAAATTTGTATTCATTAATCTTGTAAGTAAGCATACACACACACACACACGCACGTAAAAGCAAACCTCTCAAAAATAAGAAAAATGCAGATCTGCCCAATAATATCTCTGTGGCTGGTAATGTATTAGTAGAATGGTTGTTATTCATAAATGACAGATTTTTAAAGTGAATTTAGAAAATCATTTTGAAGTTATGAATTGTTGGGGAAATATTCAACCCAGACATCTCTACAAAGGTGAAGGTGCTAAAAATATTGTTGAATGAACATTAAGGTAAAAGACTGCAAAGGCAAAAAGAAACCTCACCCTTTTATACAGGCAAGCAGATTCAACCCATTCTATGTATTTTAAATGTTCTCAAGAAAAACAATAACTCTCTCTCTCAAGAGGACTTGACACCATTATTTGTCACAGGTAGTTCATCCTAAATTCACTTGGTACCTGAGTGGACCATTTATGCTACTTAATTGGTTTTACGCAAAGGAAAAATAAACTTATATTTATGACAGGAAGTAGTTTTGCAACATGCAGGCAAAAGCCCGCTGAAGCTAGGCTCCTATCCTTGCACAGGAACTGAGAAATAGAGTTATTATCTTTCTTAGATGTTAACTTTCCAAAGCGATACTTCCCAGGTCCTTCAGAAATACATCCCTGCTCATAAAGCTGGCAAAAAGGCTTATTTAGTTTTTAAGAAGATTTACATATATTTCAAAGTGACAGAGAAATAACTTACAAGTTTTCCAAAAGAAAATTCTCAAAGTAAAGGGAGAGCAGGAGAAAGTTTTTTTCCTTATTTTCAACAGGGAAAATTAAGTCTCATATTTAATTTGTATTTGTCCTTACACTATCACTATTCTCCTTAAAATAAACAAACAAAAAAGCAAACAAAAAAGGAAAAACAAAACAAAAACAAAAACAAACAAACAAAAAAACTTTACCAAAAATCTTGAGAGTCATCTATGTAGAAATTGAAGGAATTATCTTGACCTAGTTGACTCTTAGGTATACATGTGACGGAACACTTATGCCCCCCTCAAATTCCTAAGTTGAAGCCCTAACTCCCAAAGGAATAGTATTAAGAGGTAGGGCCTTTGGGAAGTAATTAGATCATAAGGATGGACCCCTCATGAATGGTCATTGTGCAGTTATGAGAACAAACACTATAAAGCTCATTTTCTCTCCCTC
>NC_048225.1:33269500-33315617 GCF_002007445.2 Ailuropoda melanoleuca
TCTCCCTCTCTCTCTCTCTCTCCCTGTCTCCCTCTCTCTCTCTCTCTCTCCCTGTCTCCCTCTCCCTCCCTCCCTCTCTCTCTCTCTCCCTGTCTCTCTCTCTCTCTCTTTCTGATATTTAATGATGCAATGAGAAAGTGGCCATCTGCAAACCTGAAAGAGGGCCTTTACCCAACACTGACTATGCTGGCACATTGATTTTGAACTTCCCAGCCTCTAGAAGAGTGAAAAATAGATTTCTATTGTTTAAGCCACACAATCCATGGTATATTTGTTAAAACAGCCCAAACTGACTAAGACAATCAAGTTGGAGATTTTCAGTTACCTAGAACAGAGTTCATGAGACACTCTTCCACTAATCCATGCATTTTTGGTTTAAGTAATATAATTTTCTTTTTCCTCTATTTATTCTATAATATTTGTTAGGACATTTTCTAGAAAATAAAACACATATCTATAAGGAATAAAATAAAAAATAATTTACAATCAAACATTGCTAACATTTTTGGTGTATTTTTCAGCAGTATTTTGTATTCACATACTTTAATAAACCCTAAATCACAGTTTATACATATTTTTTGTTAGGCTTTTAAATGCAATGTTATATATGTTTAGATGTCTGCAGCTAACTTTAAATTTTTTCCATATAGACAATGATCATATTATCTAAGCTATGCTCTAGGGGCTGTTAATTCCTAAATCAGTAATTCACACTCCAGGAATAGCTGGCATTTTATCAGCAATACCGCACTACAGAAGCTGCTACAATGAGTAATTTAGCTATCTCTATGCCCCATCTGCACCAGCTGCTTTATAAAATGTATGTTAAAACAGGGTGTTTATTGGTGAAATTACTTAATTAGCAAAATGAATGTTAGAAATGGTATTGAAGATAGAAAGGATTATCTGGAATATTGTAGAGACACTTCCTCATCTATGCATTAGTATGGTATAAAAATTTAGGAAGCACCTTGACATGTAATGTTAGGAAGGCTCCCTAGGCTAGATTTCTAAATGGTTAATATGCTGCTTCTTGTTCTGAAAATGCCTAGTTACATGACCCTGATAGGTGGTTAGATGATGCTGTAGCTAAAATACGGCCCCCTTTTGCCTTAGGTGAACCTTTAATAGAAGATGTTTTGAGAATTCTAAAAAAGGCAGAGAAATTATAGAACATTTTGTTTTACTTTTTTTTAAATTGAAACTTGCTTAAAACAAGTCAGCATGTATGGCAGAAAGGGTCAAAGACTTGGTTTATTATAACTTTTTAGTGGGATAATTCTGGAGGAGCAACTACCCCTCACCTAAGGCTACTAAAAATGCCAACATAACTTAAAATTGTCCAAGACTAAATTGGCTAATGCCAATTTGGAATATAAGTATCTCTCTTACTGCATTTCTTTACAAACACTATTTTATTGACTGAATCTTTTGTAAAGATATACCACAGTTTACCTAATCAGAATCAATTGATAAGCATTTGGGTGAGAAACTACATAACAAAGAACATCTTTGTTCATGAGTCTCTGAATTTCCAATTATTTCATTGTGATATAATGTCAAAAGTCATATTATTTCTTCAAAACATGACTGTAGCTTTTCGTATAGTGGCAAGTTGTTTTCCAGAAAATATGTGCTAGTTTATAATCCCTCTACTTCTCTGAAAGTTAGAAAGTTACCTCAGTTTTCTCCAAATCATATTTTATTTTGAATGTAATGGGAAAGCGGAAAAAAGGGAAAACCTCCTGACATTTCAGGACAAACTCTCTCCAACCATTTCTTTCCTCTGTTTCTGTTCTCCATACCGACTGCATACACACTTGGATAAGCAATAACCTATGGGTAAGAAGGGGATTATGGGGGCATCATTTTAATCACTAGCATGATCAAGGAATAAATTCTTATTCCTTCACTCAAGAAAAATCCAAACAAACATCTAGAATATTTTACCTATCTGGAAAGGGCAATAGCTAGAAGAAAATATCAGGATATTAAATGCACAGAAGCCAAGTTATCAGTCATCCCTGAAGGAAGTGATAAACAGAATACACTGAAGGAGAATAGAATGCACCAAAAAAGTGGGTACTTAACCTAAATTGGAAGATTTGGAAAAGATATTCATACATGTTTTATGAATGATATTGTAAATTATTCTTCCTAGAAAAATTTAAGATTTTATAGCCAACAAAATATTAAAGAGACTTATTTGTGATCACGGATGATTGAGGATAGGGGTAAAAATGAGAGAACTCACCAGAGATGAGATTGTTTCTCTGTGTGTGTGTTTGTGTGTGTGTGTGCACATTGTTATTTGTGGTGATTTAGGGTTGAGTCCTGTACTGAGAAAAATGGGTTCCCTCTGTGAATTACAACAGCTTTTGGTTATGTTTTCTCTGACATGACTATTGAATTGTGATGATGTCCCTAAATGGTTAATATAGAACTGGGGATGGGAGCTGAGTATAAAGCATAGAGCTTAATTCCTTTTATCTCCTTTGTACTTTTTTACATCTTACAATTTGTTAATATTATAACTAAAAAAATATATAAATCAGAAAATCTTGTCAGAAACTGCATAGTAATTAATATAATTATATAAATGAATAAAAAAGAAGGATAAAAGTAAAATAATTGAATAAATGAAAATTTTAATGATAATTTTTACCTGAGTTTACATTTTTTGTGATAACTAGTACAGAGTATTTAGAATCACTGTGTTGATTAAAACAAATTCACACCATGAATATCCCAAAATACAACTGATGACTTTTGGCAAGTGGTAGTTGTGCTGTTTTTACAAAAGAGTAATTATCAGTTAAGAAAGATAAAGTCTGAGCCAGTGAGGAAAGTCAAGGGCTGAACTATTATCAATTAATTTGATTAAAAAGCAGAGAATGAAACGGAGCTTTTCAAATTCCCAGTGTATGAGTTAATAATACATTTATCCGTATGGTGTAAGTTCTTGAGGCCCTTCTTATTCTTATGTGCCAAATAAATTTTATTTATTGTTTGTTTTTTTCCCTAGCAGGTATTGTCTCTCACTCTGAAGAGACTAATGGGAACTGAGTAAATAAGTAATAACATTGTATCACCATTTCCCAAGATGCAATATTGCCAATTCTTTTTATTCTTGGACTTAATATGTGGTCTGAAAGAGTTGTTCAAATATGCAAATGTTTGCAGAATGAAGACAATAGACAGGGATAAGAGGAGGAGCTCATTTATATGTAAATGACTTTGTAAAGAAGTAATAGAGCATGTATTTCTCCTTGTTATAAAAAATTTCAGTACCCTGAAAAATAGTCTTGTTACAAGAAATTAAGTTAAGGAAGGGAAAACACAATATCTTAATGGGTGAAGCAACTGTCTGGCTATCTGATATGCATGAAAATTTCTGTGAGACCCAAATGCAACCACTTAGACTAACAAGAAGGAATATGATCAAAGTCTTACCATCCACAGAATTTTCAGAGCCATCATCTTCTTCAAGCAACTATCAAAGTAATGTTAAACGAGTATATTTTATAAGCCAAACCTGAAAGCCATGGCATATATTATCATTATTTATTAGAAAAATGTATCTCTAAAATAGCATAATTCTTGCATTGAAACAGAGTGAACATGCTTGAAGAAATTTTTTAAGTATATATTTTTATTTACAATGAATAAGTTCTTTAGTTAGAACACTAAAGTAGTTGTAAAACTTTAAAACTTAGGTTTAAAACCTAGTGTTAGAAGGGATGAATGGCATATCATTTGTCTCTATATATTTATATATAGATATCTGTGAAAAATTTGTAACACTTGAATCTTTACCCTGATGCACTCACAAAGAAAACCCTGAGATAGATTTTGATCATTGTGCTGAGGAAACTAAGTCATAGAAAGGTAAAGCAACTTGGCTAACTACATCTTAAAAGAAGGTATCAGAACTCAGGTTTTTTTTTTTTAAATACTAATATATCTTAAATACTACTTCTAAAGATGAAATTTCAAATGTCAAGTGAGAAAAACTAATTATAAAATGTATGACGTTATTACTCATTTTCTAAAAGAAAAAGAAAAGAGTTCATTTTGCACTCATAAGCATCTACACGGACCCCAATAACTTGTGTACCTTTGATGGACTTGCAAATGGTGATATCTATAAGAAATTATTCCACTAGAAGAGCCCATCCCATTCCTTGCAAAGATTTATTACCTAGAGAGTTTCAAAACTTAAAGCGTAAATGCCTTAAGGGACAAACATACACATCAGGATACCTGGAAAAGAATAACCGTCAGACTGGTAGCGCTTGTCTCACTACAATCATGGATATTAGAACAAAATGAATTGATGTCTTTACAATTATGATAGAAAAAAAGTGAAACTATAATCCAATGCTCAAGTTTTTCATGAAGTATAAGAGCAAAATAAAGATACTCTCAAGTTTAATACTTATGGACCTATACAACAAGATTCTCTTCGGGGTTACTGATTTTACAGCATGGTATTATCTTTTCCTGTTGGTACTACAATGAGAACGTCTATAGAAGCATATTTAATACATTTTTTTGGCTTTACTTTGTAACAACTACCTGAGGAAATAGTTACAAATGGATATCCCTACTCCTCATTGCAGATCTGCTTAATTGAACCCCTGAGGTAGACCTAAGAACATGCATTTCACTGAGCAGACCAGGATTTAGGGGACCCAGTAAACACTTTCGTTTAGAAATTCTAACATAATAAATAGGGGTCTTAACTGTTATTGCTGAATAAAATGTAAATAATAGAAAATTTGATTACATAAAATATTGAAATAATTAACAAATCTTGGGAAACAAAAAAGCCAGAATATGTGAAAGGAAAAATAAGTAATGTCCTGATTTTCATAGTAAGGAGTGATCAGATCCAGCATCTGAAGGAGATGAATTAAGAAAGATATATTATTTAAAGTTATAAAATAAAGTTATACAATATCTACATTTTACTTATAGTAATATTCTTTATTTATTTTGCTGTAATATTTCTGTCTTTTCTCTAGCCTTTTGTTGGGAGTTAATCACTTATGCTATTACTATCCATAAATATTTAAGAAGGAGTTATAAGTCAACACTTAATATTTGGAGAAGATACTAGGACACTTTTCAATGATAGTGTAACAATTTCTGTACAAAGACTTTGTGAAAGAGACAGCATTAGCCTTCTTGTATCTTTGTTTTCTTCTTAACAACTGTTAGGGAGAACCTTTTGGTCCATCTCTGAGAGTGGTTAGCCCATCTTTCTACAATGTCTGAAATCCACTGGAGGCTCCTTAGTTTTCATTAAAGAATACTTACCCAACTCTTTTTTTTTCTTTTTCAATGAAGACATTTCTAATGCACATCCTGATAAAATAATTTCCTCTATAGGAAGTACTCTGCAATGAATTGCAATGTCCATTCTTTGCCACTCAGTGAGCTTGACTCACACACAGCATATGCATTTCTTCCAAGTGTTTCTCAGATTAGAAGAGCTGACGATGATAATCTTGCTTTGAGGGATGCCATGAGAAATTGCCATATTAAATCCACATCCACTTGTATGCTCTAATAAGCATTTGTGTCTTATTTATAATTTGTATTGGTTTAGAACATTGTGTGTTATCTGACAGCATCCTTTTAAAGCAGATAATCCAAGTGAAATTTCTAATTGTCCTATTACTAATTCTGAGACTTTTCATTTATTTTATTTTTCCCTTTTTTAAGTTTGTATTTGAACTCCAGTTAGTTAATATACAATGTAACATTAGTTTAAGGTGTAGAATCTAGTGATTCATCCCTTACAAACAATACCCAGTGCTCATAATAATGAGATTTTAAAAAATACCATGGAATCTGTAGCATATATAACAGTCTTGAGTTTATAGTTGTTTTTTTTTTAAAGATCTAGTATAACTTGTGGTCATTAATTTTGAAAAGATAAATATTTGTGTTATACAATATAGGTTAATTCATGGTTTCATTCTAGATCCATTCCTTATATTTCTACCTTCACTTTTCCCTACTTTTAATTCATTCTTCTTTGCTGTTGAAAGGAAAAATAGTACTTGTTTTGGCATCAGATCTTTGTAAAGCAAGTAATTACCTCTACTTCCAATCCACAGGACTGTGGCAAAGCTACTTAACCTATGTAAACATTGCTGTCTTCATGTTTACATAAGAGTTATTAGTAGTGTCCAGCTCATAAGGCTTTGGAGAGGACTAAATTATAAACAATGTGAATATGGCAAATAGCATATGGTCTGGCATGTAGCAACTATTAGCCATCATTGCTATTGTAAACGTCCTTAGATATTTTTCTGGATAATAAATCAGTCTGCCTATTTAGGTATATATATATACACACACACACATACACATATATACATATATATATGTGTGTGTGTGTGTGCAATCTGAACCACAGACATTTTGACCATTGCATAGTCTCTTTACAATTTTACTTTCTTTATTTCCATAAATCCAACACAGCCAGTTTTAAGAGAGAACCTGATAGCGGCATCCAGCAGAGAACATATATTCAGGATAATGCTCACAGCTTGCTATAAATGCATGCCTATGAACACAACCTGATGCAACCATAAAAAATGTTTTGCAGAGAAATATAGGAAGTGAAAGGAATAATGGGAAACATAAGTATATTCTAATTGGTTTCTAGGAAAATGGAAATGTGTTCATGAAATACTATTAAACTGAAGGCTTATGCATATATGTCAAAATGTAGTCCATGTTTTCTTCTGAAGTTCAAGTATAGCATTCTATTCTTAGAAATTTTATTTATTTAAAGTGTCTCTTTTTCCCATGCAGTTCAGTTAAATCACTTTTAATTTGTGAAAATAAAATGCACTCCCTTGGAAAGCATGTTCATACTATTATTTGTTTTAAATAGTTGGTACTATTCCAATTAAAATGAAAAGTCCTCCCCAACCAAAATCCCCTTTCTGTCTTATCACCTTCTTGTGCATTTCTTTTCTCTCTAGCTGCTTTATTTTCCTTCCCCTCTTCCCAGCTTTATGCTTACTAGGAGAATATATATGTGTGCACAGCTGTGCTTTTTAAACTACTTTCTAATATTTTTTTTTCCCTTCCTAATTTTTTTTTCTTGGAGAAGAAGATAAATAGGCAAAACAAGAAGGGAGGAGTTCATACCCTATGTTATTTCCAATCCTGAAACTTTTCTAGTCTATCAATTCTATACTTCTGACCAAGATCTTTACTTTCCTTATGAGGAAGAGAAAAGGAATAAGCAAACTGCTTTATCTGCAATATAAGTTCAATAGTCAGGGTCTCAAATAAACAGGGTGCTTTGGGTTTCACTCTTATCCATCTACCACATACTTCATAGAAGTCATCTCACTCAGCATAGTTGAGAGACAATCCATTACCCAGCAAAGATACAGGGTAATTAACAAACATCAACTCCATTGTATCTATGATGTATCTTTAATTTCTACAGTCTACTTCCTCATGCCATAAAGTCAATGGCAAAATTCCTAGATAGTAATTTATGTTGTTTAGTCTTGAAATTTTTGAGAGAAGTCTGGCACCAACATACTGGCTTGCAGACAAACGGCCATGAGATAAAATACGTTTAGAACTTTTTTAATGCTGTTGGTGACTACCATTTAGAACTCTAAGCAAGATGGCAAAAGGCATCATCCTAAAAATTGCCCTTGAAAGCAGTTTTCTCTTGAAAATACATAAGAATGACTTCTATTAAAATTAAGAAAGAGACATAATTACAAACACTAGCAGCAAAGGATTGAATTCTCTATGTATTTGGGATTTTGAGAGTACATTTCAGATACAGAACTCCAATTCTGAATGAGATTGTGCATTAATGTTTAATAATTTGTTTCATAAACAGTGAAAAAATAATTTCCATAACAGCTTGAGAAAATGATATCTAAACAAGGCATTTATTTAGTTTATTTTTCATTTGAAATTTATTTTCATTGAGCGTATGCTCTATGGCTACTACTACAGAATACGTAAACACTCTTTTCAAATAAGGAACCTAATTAAATTTCAAAAACCCATTTTAATATTTATTCTCTAATTCAAACTTCAGCGATATCCTTGAATAAAACCCACATATTAACTTTGATATAAAGATTATTTTAAAGTAGAATATGTGTAATAATAACACCTTACCTATTTCAAAATCAGCTATATAGATTTCAGCCAACTTTTTGGACCTAAATTGTGATAGATGGAAAGAAAGGGTGTAGACACACTGACAGCTCTACATTTTAACTGAATAGTCAAAAATTATAACATGAGGCAAATAAAAACCAGAGCCTCTAGTGCAGGGGATTGTGTAACCCTCTATATTTCAATCAATCATGATAGAGTCCTTGAGATGTGGCATAGAGAATATCATTTAAAAAATATTTATAAATATTTATTATTTTATTTTTACTTTTTTTAACCCACCACTGATTATAAAGGTCTTGAGGACAGAGAAAATGTCTATTTTATTCTTTCGTGTATGCCTAATACCTAGCAAAGGACTTATATGTTTGATTACTAGATAAAATACAGCAGGCCTAGCTAATGTTGCTTTGGGGCATACTTACACTAAAATATTATCAGTAGTTTATCTGAAATTTAAATTTACCTGGCATTCTGTATTTTATTTGCTAAATTTTCGGTATTTCCTATACACTGAATAAATAAAAAAATAAGTGTTTTAAAAAAAATTTTTTTCTAATACCCAAAATATTATAAATAAAGAAAGATGTACATATACTTCATTTTAGAATGATTTCCACTTAAAGTAGTTAATATATGAAGTAATCTGTGTCTGTAAAAATAAGCATTAAGCTATACAGTCCAGATAAACACTTTTTTCTCTGAAGTTAGATTTTTGAGATTTTCCTATGTATTCTCTAAAATATGTTTCCACAAGATTTCTAAACAGTTTGCTTTTTATTTTTTAAATATATGAATAAAAACAAGTCAAACTGAGGTGGGAGGGTAAAGAAGCATCACTATTTCCCATCTGTTTATTATTTCAGAGCTTCTTCCTGATAATTGAATATCTGAAGTCATTAGAGACTTACATCTGTTTATCGTTTCTGTGGGCTCTCATTCATAGTGAATGGTTTCTTTGTGTTTGGAATTTTTTATTGTACCCCTTGAACATAATCTGACATACCAAAGGGCCCATACTGAGGTCTTTCCTCCTCAGAAAATGAATTGCCTTTTTTTCACACAAAGTACAGGGACTGCTACTAATCCAGGATTATGCTCCTCTGCATGAAAAAGGTCTTTGCCTTAATGTGAGAATTTCAGGTTCAAGTTCCCTAACTTGCTTGAGTCTTAAGGCTTCATATCAGGATCACATCTTCATATTTGTAGCCAGGGCAACACTAACTTTTGAGTTTTCTTACTGCTTATGTCCATATGATCAGTTTTCAATTTCCCATTTTTTCTCATTCTTTGTTAAGTCCAGAGTGTACTAAATTATGTTTGCTGACTACAACCAGGAGCTTTAGAAACACTTGAGAACACCCTGGCTGTTGTAGACTGTATGTTTAATCATCTCCCATTGTAAAATATTGCTGGAACTGAGTAGCCCAGTTAATGGATATTTGTTCACTGAAATGAAAGAGGCAGGGTTTAGTTAGAACTGGAGTGAGTTAGCTACAACTTCTGAAAAGGATTAGTTTTCACTATCTATTATTCTGCATAACTCTGAATTAGAAACATTGTTATTTAGCTAAGAATTTCCCCACAAACTTTTCCTTGTTTTCCACTGAAGGGAAACATCCTCACTTATGTTCTGTTACCAAGATAATATCTCTCCCTCCTTAAATTTTCTAAAGCACTTATCTGTAGCACACTTAGGATATTTAATATAATTAGTCACTTATGTATTGTCCCATAACTGCCCAAAAATTATAAGTTAAATGAAGGTAAGCAGAGCCTCACTCATCTTTTTAGGTACTTACAGCACAAATTCAAACTTAAAAAAAAAACTATAACATAAAATTTACCGCATAAATTTTATTATTTTTTTTAAGATTTTATTTATTTATTTGACAGAGATAGAGACAGCCAGCGAGAGAGGGAACACAAGCAGGGGGAGTGGGAGAGGAAGAAACAGGCTCACAGCGAAGGAGCCTGATGTGGGGCTCGATCCCATAACGCCGGGGTCACGCCCTGAGCCCAAGGCAGACGCTTAACCACTGTACCACCCAGGCGCCCCTTCCGCATAAATTTTAACTATAACATAAAATTTTACCTCCTTTCTTTAGTAAGAACCATGGAGTTTCTAATGCTCATGTCAATTTACTGACAAACAATCAGATGGTACATATATTTGTTTTTTGTTTTTCTAATTCATGCATGATTTTTTTCTTTAGGTCAATTATAAGGTAACATTTGCAAAAACAAAAAATTTTGAAATGATTTCTTTGGAAAGGTAAAGGTATGAAACACCCAGATTAAGACATCTCTCCTACCTGTTTTCCTATTAATTAACAATTGCTAGAGAAAATCCTGTGATTATTCTCTTGATACTTTAAGAAAAAAATCATAAGTTTCTTGAAAATAAGAATAAGCTTATCCTCTCAAAATGTATCCAGAGCCTTGATCTGTCATGGTTTTATATAAATTAGAGCTGTTATTGCAACCTCCAGATGTCAGTATTTCTAAATCATCATTTTAAACTGTTTGGAGGACTTCAATCATGAAGACAATTAATTGAGTGAGGTTGAATGTCTTGGGAGGCCATAAATTCTTCTGGCACTAATACATTTATAACAGAGAAATTGCTTTCTCTTTCTTCCTTTTCTTTTCTATTTTTCCTTCTTACTTTTCTTCCTTTCTTGTCTTCATTCCACCATTGTTTTTCTTTCCTTCCATCTTATATGTTTTTCAGAATTGCTTAGGGAAAGAAGAAAAAAATATATGGCACAATCAAACCCCTTGGAAACTGAAGATAATTTTACCAGCTTAATGGCAATATTTTTTTCCAATTAAATTTTATTTTTGTTTTTATGTTCAAGCCCCCAACATGGGGGGATAAAGACCTGAGCTGAGATTGAGTTAGATGCTTAACTGATTGAGCCACCCAAGATCCCCTTAAATTTGATATTTAATATGTTTATTTATTGCTTCCAAAAGTCCCTTGCGGACTGACAGAAGGAGAATCAGATGAGAGACAGAACCATATGATAGGCTCAACTGTAAAAGTTCTTACTCCCCACTAAGTACCCATGAGGGGCTAGGAAACTCTCAATGTTTCTTTAGTGTTGGAGAGGCTCCATGTCTTAATGGATACTCTCTGTGCCCAAATCAGTAAAGGCAGAGTCAGTCACTGAGCACAACCCTGCTTGCAAGTAACTTAGTGTTAACTTCAAAGATACGGAAAATATATATAAACCCAATAAAAGTGTATTGTAGAGACTGAAATATTGGATCAAAGAATATGAAATGTATTGTGATTTAGGGGTAGAAGAGGAGAAGAAAATATATTTAATAAATTTTAAAGAAAAGATACAATATTTGTAGGTGAATGCTTAAGTAAGGAAGTTTCTAGGTGGAATAGCAAGGGAAAAGTTTTAAATAAAGTTTCATGATGGGACACCTGGGTACCACAGTCGGTTTAGCAACGAACTCTTGGTTTCCACTGAGGTGGTGATCTCATTGTTGTGAGATTGAACCCCACTGCTTTCAGGCTCACAGAGTCTGCTTAAGTTATCTTCTCCTCTTCTCCCCCACTCACATGCACTGTCTCTCGCAAAAAAACATAAATCTTAAAAAGTTTCATGACAAATGGAAGCAGAATTATTTAAACAATATAGTATATATTTAGTCAAATATTTAACTTCTCTTCATTCTCTTCACCTGTGGACTGAAATTTAATAGCATTTATCCCACAGGATTTATGGATGGAAAGCACTTAGTAAAAGGCATGGAACATAGTGAATGTTTAAAAAATAGTAACTTTTCTTAAGGAAATACAAGAAACAGTGTAAACGTGAAGACTACTTTATAGCTAATTTTGGTTGGACGCTTGTGAATAAAGTTATGAGAGAAAGTACACAACAATAGGCTGAGATGAGAATCTAATTTGAGTACTTCTGGGAAAAGAAAATTAAGTCTTGTGCTTATTAGATTAGGGTGTCTACTTATTATGTTCATTTGCAGTTATATGGTTTTCCTAATATAGTATTTTATAAAACAAATTCTATTTTTTATAGTATTCCATGAAAATTTTTAAAAAGCTGCATATGTGGTCTCTTACCATAGTAGATATAAATTTGTACATCTCTACTATAGCAAAATTATACTCTTATTATTAAATGCCAGAGTGGTTATAAAACCAGAACTAATTGTATAATTGTCATGAGAAAAATACTGGTCATTATTAAGTATGCAGATAAGCTTTAATATTTAAAGGAATAAAGCAAAATACTTCATTTAAAACTTTACTTGTAGAGTGTTGTAGAAATACTATTTATAACTTAATTTGGTCTCCAACGACCTTTCAAAACTCATGCTTGCTGAAAAACAAGTGCTCTTTCCAAGTTGTATTTAACTTATTTTATGGCTATTTTTTTCATATTTTATATTAGAAGTCACAAACACCTTCCCCACCAATGTCATACATTCAATGTTGTCCACTTTGCAGACACATAGACCCACATATACAGGCTATATAATTCCCAGCATTCTATTGGAAATACCGTCGACTTCTCTCCCACTCAATAAAGCATATGAAAAGGTTAATAAACAAAAGGGATTATTTTAGGGAAAACATTGAGGTCATGACTTCTTTTCTTTGACTATTCCTAGTTAACATCTGGTACAGGAAAATTGTTTGGACAACAGTGAAGTTAAGTAGAAAATTTTAGTATGGAGAAAAATATTTAAGGCAGACATGAAATTTTATTCCAATATTTGAATGACAGATGAGAGGACAGAGAAAACTTAGTTTTCTTGTTTTTAATAGCAGATGTGTGACCAATAGGTAAAATTGCAGTGATATAGATGGTTTTTATGCTAAGGTAAAGTTTAATAACGATGAGTGGGTTCAAAGTTAGCATGATCACTTTTGAACCTAAAGAATGTGAGTCTCTGTCATTTTCTATCTTTGCCTACTTCTTAGCCTCAGAAATTGCTACTCTTATACCAATAAAACAACTACAACAACAAAAAACAATCACTATAATATAAGCCAACTATCTATAGATATCTATACACTCTACACCATACACTAAAAAAAAACATTATTTTTTTAAAGATTTATTTATTTATTTGAGAGAGAGAGAGCATGAGCAGGGGGAGGGGGAGGGAGAGAAGTAGACTCCCTGTGGACCAGGGAGCCCAATTCAGGGCTCGATCTCAGGACCCTGGGATCGTGACCTGAGCTGAAGGCAGACACTTAACCGACTAAGCCACCCAGGTGCCCCTAGAATAGATATTTTTAATAAGGGTACACTCTACATTCATAAGAATAGACCACATAATAGGCCATAAACCAAACCTCAATAAATTTCAAAATAATTGCAATAATACCAAGTATGTCCTCTGACCATAATGGAATAAATTTAGAAACAGATAACAGAAAGACATCTGTGAAACTCACAAATATGTGGAATTCAAATGATATACTTTAAATAACCCTTGGGTCAAAGAAGTCAAAGAAGAAATTAGTACATATTTCAAGACAATGAAAATGAAGACACTCATATCAAAACGTCTGGATGCGCTAAAGCAGTGTTTAGAGATAAAATGATTATAAAAGAGTACTACACACAACTACACACAATTGTCTTTTTGATAATTGTCATTCTAACAGGTATGGGATGATAGCTCATTGTGGTTTTGATGTGCATATCTGTCATGATTAATGATATAGAGGATTTTTTCATGTACTTGTTGGCCATCTGTATGTCTTCTTCAGAAAAATGTCTATTCATAGCTTCTGTCCATTTTTTAATCAGATTGGGGTTCTTTGCTATTGAGTTGTATGAGTTTTTTAAAATATATTTTGGATATTAGCCTCTTATCAGATAAATGATTTGCAAGTATTTTCTTTTATTTAGTAGGTTGCATTTTCATTTTCTTGATGGTTTCCTTTGCTGTACAGAAGCTTTTTAGGTTGATGTAGGCCCACTTGTTTATTTTGCTTTTGTTTTTGTCAAATTTAAAACATTATTACAAAGACCTTTGTCAAGGAGATACCACCTATATTTTCTTCAGGAGCTTTGTGGTTTCAGGACTTGTGTTCATTTTGAGTTATTTTTTGTGTGTGGTGTAAGACAGTGGTAGAGATATTTGATTTTTGATGAGATTATATCAAAGCAATTCAATGGGGAAAAAATCTTTTCAACAAATAGCTCAAGGACAATTGGATATCTACATGCCAAAGAATGATATTGGAACTTTATCTCACCACATACAAACATTAACTCAAAATGGATCTAAATATAAGAGAAAAAAATACACAAATCCTAGAAGAAAATATGTGGAAAAAAAAATCCTCCCAACCTTGGGTTAGGCAAAAATTTCTTAAATATGGTGTCAAAAGCACAAGTGACAAAAAGTAATAATTTGGCCTTGATAAATTAAAAATATATGTACTTCTATGGATACATTCTATGGATACTATGGATTATCAAAAAGTCAGCTAATAACAAATGTTGTCAAGGATTTGGAGAAATTGGAACCCTTATACATTGCTGGTAAGAATGTAAAATGGTACATCTGCTTTGGAAAATTGTCCAGCATCTCCACAAAATGCTAAATATAGCGTTATTAAATGATCCAAAATTCAACATTTAGGTGTATCCAAGAGAAGTGGAAACATATGTTCACACAAAAACTATACATGGACATTCATTATGGCATTATTTATAACAGCCAAGAGTGAAAACAATTCAAATATCAAGTAATGAATAGCTAAATGAAATATGGTATGCCCATTCAATGGAATATGATTTGGAAATGAAAAGAAACAAAGTACTCTTGTATGTTACAACATGGATAAATCTTAAAAATGTTATGCTACATAAAAGAAATGAGTTATGAAAGGCCATGTATCCTGTGATTCCATTTATATAAAATGCCCAGAATAGGCATATCTATATATAGAGAAAGTAAATTAGTTATTTCCTAGGACTGAAGCCCTATAGGGGCAGGGAGAGAGTGATTAGGGAGAAATGGATAGATAGATACATATTTTTTTGGCATGATGAACTGGTTTTAAAATTAAATATGGTGATGGCTGCAGAAACCTGTGAATATACTAAATCCATTGAGTGTTATACTTTATGTTAATTGTATGATAAGTGAATGATATCTCAATGTTATTACACTAAAAAAAGACATATCTTTTCAACATACTTTGCTCCTTTACTTTATATACTTTAATGTTTTCTATTTCCTAAACTTATTATTTGATTAACTCAAACTCCATATATATATATATATATATATATATATATATATATATTTGGAGAAAGAGAGAGAGAGAGAGACAGGGAGAGAGAATGAGTGGGGGAGGGGCAGAGGGCAAGGGAGAGAAAGAATCTTAAGCAGGCTCCACATCCAGTTTCGTCCAATGCAGGGCTCAATCTCATGACTCTGAGATCATGACCTGAGTCAAAATCAGGAGACACTTAACTAAGACACCTAGGCACCCCTCAATAAAATTTACTGAATGCATACTGTGGTCAGGCATTGATATAGCTATTTGGCCCATAGGAGTGAACAACTGAAGCAAAATTACAGTCATAAAATTATATTTTAGTGAGACAAATGAACCATAAACTATGTAAGTAGTATAACTATTATGCTAGATAAATTACCTAAGGAGAAAAAAAATAAATTAGGGAAGGAGGAATTATTCAGGCACAAAATTTTAGATGGTGTGGCCAGGGAAGTTCTCATTGAGAAGACATCCTTTGATTGAAGACAGGAAGGAAATGAGGAAGAGAATCCTGGATCAGAGAGAAGAGAAAAATAGGAAACAGCCAGGGTGAAAACTACATCTTCTAGAGAGCTTTTTGCATTATGAAAGTTTTAGACATTTTTTCTGGTTAAAATAAGAAAATGCTAGTAGTATTCATTATAAAAGGTATACCCTGTAAATTATATTTTAAAATAATTGATCTCATTTTCATTTTAAGTATCCTCTGTAGTGGGGTAGAGTAAGCAAGACACCAGTTATGAGTGGTTTTTTTTGCAGTAATAGTGGCAAAAGATAATGAGCCCAGACTGAGGTTATGATAGGAAACCTATCACATAGAATACAGTGTGAATGGTGGCCCCTGGAATTGTGCTACATGAAGGCCTTGGTTAATGCAGTTGGTGCGAAAGAGTCAAATTCAAGATATATTTTGAATTTAGAACTGACAAGATTTATTGTTAGATTGCCTATGGAGGGGTTTGCAAGAGAGTAAAAAGCATAAACTATGATTTTAGGTCTTCAGTCTGAGCTCCTAAAGTAATGGAGTTGTCATTTCTGAAATAGGGAAAATTGTAGAAGGGCCACATGTGTGTACAGAATATTATGAGCTCAGTTTTGTGCGAGCTAAGTTTAAGATGTCTATTAGACATCCAAATGGAGTTGTTTTTGCAATTGATAGATGACATTTAGGGCAGAAGTCTGGTCTGGAGATATAAATTTTTGAGATATCAGAGCCATGCTATTTCAAGCCAGAATGAGAACATATTGTGGGTGTTTTTTTTTTTTTTAACTTCTTTCTCAATTCATCACCTCCTCTATTAGACTTTCTCTATGCCTCCAAGCTGTGTTAGGTGCCCCTTCTGTGCACTTTCTTAGTGAACAACATGGTACATTCCAGTGTCATAGCATTTTAATATGCTAAATGTTGAGTGGGGAGAATCCCCATCACATTATAATACTTCAGGGTGAATTTTATTTCTGTATTGCTTTTCACAGAATAAAGTATTTATAAATATGTATATAACTGATAAATGGAAGAATTTTAAAGTAATATACAAGATCGGGGATAAAAGGATGACTCTAAAAAATAAGTTTGTAATTAGTATAATGGTTTTCCTTATGAGATTATGAAAATCTCAGGGCGTCAAGGGGTCTCAGCCAGTTAAGGATCCTACTCGATTTCTGCTCAGGTCATGATCTCAGGGTCATGAGATGGAGCCTTAAGTTGAGATCTATGCTGGGTGTGGAGCCTGCTTAAGATTCTCTCTCCCTCTCCCTTGGCCCCTCCCCCCTCACTCACACTCTTTCTTTCTCCAAAAAAAATTTTTTTAAAAAACATTATGAAGATCTCATCACTGAAAGTATCCAAGTAAAATGTAAAAGATGCAATTTCCATTGAATATCTTGTGAAGGGACCCTGTGCATGATGATCAGGACCTCTGAGAACTCCATCAATTCTACTATCTTCACTTCCAGGAATCCAATACATTTATTAGTGGAGTAAAGAAATACATGAATAATACAAATGTAGGAGGACACACTAAACAAAAGGTGATGATGGTTAAGGTGTCGCCTGCATATTCAGCCATCTTTCTATGAAAAGGCATCAATAAAATGTTATTACCTTGGCAATTTTATCAAGTTTGAGGTTCCTTTTCTCAGCAAAATCCTCAAGGATTTAAAGATGCTTACTTAAGTACAGAGAGTTCACAAAAGACTTGATACTGTGTGAATTTACAGTGAGAAATGGAACTGTCAAGTATACAAGATCCTCGAATATGTCTGAGCAGTACTCTCTGTAGACAAGCCACATGGAGAATAAACTTAGCAAAATGGCATCTTGTTGAAAAGAACAAGAAGCCATCATAAGAAGAGATATAGGATTATCATTTGAATATTTCAAGGGTCCTTCAAGTGTTTAAGGTCCTAATGGCCAGTCTTCTCTATAGGATAAATTTTCTCTCAGCACTCTCTCATTTAGAGTTGCTATTAAATTTGCTTCTGTGGCTGTTGGCTTTCTTTGCTCTATTTCTTACTGACTGTACTCTAACTTTTAAAAATATATATAATAACTTTATTTTAGTCTTGCTCTTTTTATGTAATATTCCTTTTGCTGTGTCTTTTTTATGTCTCTGCCTGATAAATGGTGAGCTGACTTTACAGTTTAATTTTTAGGGAGGAATGAGTTGAAGCAAAAGGTTTGCTGTTCATTCATATTCTTAACCAAAAAGGTACTCCTGGAGACAAGAACACAAGGCAGGGGACCATATCTATTCTCTTTTTCTGCTGGACCTCTACATAAAGAGACCTCTGAAATGTCTTCAGCAGCTGTACTGGCTAAAGATACTCTATAATAAACAGAGCCCAGGGTCTAAAGAGGCATGACTGCCTGGAGAATGTCACCAAAGCTGTACAAGTCCTTACAATAAAAAAAAAGGAGATGTTTATAAGTTAAATGTTTCTACTTATGTGAGACTATCTGTAAACCCCACCCAAAGTCTTCATCTATCTGGGCCAGAGGTGCACCTGGGAAGCCATTCTTAATAAATTTCTGTTGCTTCTGAGTTTCTGATTTCCTGTATCCTTGAAATTACTTAGTAAAGTTTGTTACTGGGTAAGATCTCTGATCTGTGTGAGACTGATTTGACAACCCAATCCTATGAATTAGGTCAAATGATCTAATCCCATTCCCTTATGTCTAAGACCTGGGGGAGAGGAAAGAAGAATCATTTCATTATCCCTGCTATGTAACACCCATTTCATACCTGTGCAGAGTTTTTAAATGTATATACAACTCAATAATGGAGGGAAAACACTAATTCTATGACTAATGCAATAAAGTTTAAATAAATCTAAATAGTCCCACTTGATAATGTGATGTAGAGAGTATTTTGATGCTTATGGAACTAAACATACTATTTCCAGTAATATTCGTTCTTTGAAATCCTGTATGCTTTCAGTGCCAGCTCAGTAATATTTATAAGGATATGATCCTATTTACCTCTGAGGGAATGCATTACAAAACTATATGGCATTTAAATTTATTTGTGGAATAAAAGCTCATATTCCCTCCTTAATTTACAGCACAGAAATCAAGACATCTGTAAGTCAGGTACATTGTCCAGGATGACAGCTATTAGCACCAGGGACAGAACTGTATCCCAGATGCCTGACTTTCCTTTTACTATTATCTGCACTATACCAAAATATGATGCACTAAATTCATGTTTGAAAATCTCATACTTGTGAAGAGTAGGTCTATTGGGAAAAATATGAAAGATACAAAAGATTTTTCTAGTATTTTTTGTTTTCATTTTCTTTCTTCTTCCTTTCTTTTTCTTTCTTTCTTTCTTTCTTTCTTTCTTTCTTTCTTTCTTTCTTTCTTTTCTTTCTTTCCTTCCTTCCTTCCTTCCTTCCTTCCTTCCTTCCTTCCTTCCTTCTTTCTTTCTTTCTTTCTTTCTTTTCTTTCTTTCTTTCCATTCTTTCTTTTTACAAATGGTGCTTTGTTGATTCTGTCACCCTTCTAGGTATGTTACTGTGTGATTTGTATCTAGAAACCATAATAAATTTTGTCTATTTTCTAAGTGATTTTTCTAAAATGGTGTAATTAATTTGTAAGAAGATATCAGCCAAAGTTTACAATTTAAAATTGCAATTCACACACTTGTTAAAATACAATATATGCCATAAGAGTAAAAGTGTTAATAGCAAGAAAAGCAATTGAAATCTAACACATAAATAAACTACATCTATGTCATTAGGTAAATTATAATTAATGATGTACCAAGAACTCTCAATATAAGATTTATTTTTCAAAGTGTTTGCAAGTTAAACATAAAATGATTAATTCTAACATGTATAGCTGTTTACAATAAGAAAACATAGACATTTGCTATGGATGTATAAAATAGAAATTGTCTCCTAAAAGTAGTTTCTTTTACCATTAACAAGAAGGTGCTTTCTTGAATATATATGGTAAGCTATTATATATTTAAGAGATCAAGATCTGTTTGTATATTGAATTTTAACCTAGTTTTATATTTATTCTCCCAATTAGCTGCTTATTTCCTCATTTAATTTAAAATATAAGATGATACATAAAGTATATTTGATCAAAACCATATGATGTAAGCTTAGCATATATGCAACAAGCCTAGCTCATTTAAACATCTTCATAAACAATGTCTATTTAGAGTAATAAATCCCCCTCAAAAATATCTAACATATATTTGGTAAATAATTTCCATCCAGAAAACAAGCCCTTATATTCCAACATAAAAATGCAAACACCCCTATAAAATATGCAAAAGGCTCAAAATTCACCTCACAAAAAAAGGGCATAGAAATGGCCAAGCACATAAAAATGTTTATTAAAGTCATTGGTCATCAGGGACATAAACATTGAAACCACATTTTCATACTCTTTCAAACTGACTAGAATGAGTGTAATTAGAAAGACTGACAACACCAACTATCAGAAAGGATGTAGAATATACATTACTGGTGGGGCTGTAAATGTATACTTATGTTGCATAATCACTGCAGGTTTCAGTAATTCCTAAGATATTTAGCCAAGAGAAATTAATATAAATATGTCCAGAGAAAGACTTCTATTCCTATTATTCACGAAAAAAATTCAAATATCCATCAATGGGAGAACAAATTCTCATTGTGTTATATATATATTTTGCTATTTAATGAAAAATGATTTGAAAAATATGAGTGAATCTCAGCATTAAGCTAAACAAAAAAAGTGACATGCAAATATACATATTGCATAATTCCATTTATATAAATCTTAGGAACAGGGAAAATTAAGCTTTGTGCTAGGAATTAGAAGAGTGGCTGCCTCTTTAGAGAGTGGGGTGAGAATTTGACTAGAATACTGAGGTGGTCAATCTAGCTAGAGTGCAGATGTGGATAGGCTCGATGGAAGATAAGTTTGGATAGACCAAGAGGAGCTATATTCAGAGGAACCTAAAATAGTGCTAAAACATTATTTTGTTTTTTTGTTTTTTAAGAACAGGAGGTACGATAACATCTTTTTTAATATTAATATTGAATGCAAGTTTAAAAATAATACATTTAAAATCACAAATCTAGTAGTTAGATGAAGGATTACATTGCAAATTAGTTCCTTACCAGTATTTCATAAATTTTATCTTCATTCTTCTTGTGGGCAGAACTTGTTCTGTGTTCAAAGCCCCTTTATTTCCTTAAAAATACACTCGTGCAGGATCCATTCATATGGTATTGAGTCATAAAAGTGTTAATAAAAAACTATTCTTAATTTGGAAGAAAAAAACAGCTCTTTTTTTCTTTGGTATAATTTAAGAAACAGCTGAAACTATATAACTCTAAAGTTGTCAGTATTGCAGTTTTTATTGAGAAAGAGAATAACGCCATAACCAAGAAAATTGGTTAACTATTTTTGAAATGTGGAGCATTTAAATTATGCATTCGAATATGTATAAGGAACCTTTTTTTTTTTTTTGATTTGTGTTCAATGGCTACCTTAAATAGGGCCATTTGAGTCAAGATGGCATTAGAGTTCTTCAATTAAGATAGTTTTATTGGAAATGTTCAAATGAGTGCCAGAGCAAAAATGAATTCTGTATGTGTAAATTTACAGCATCAAAGGAAGCAATTACCAGCTGAATGAACTAGACATTCTTCTCTTTTTTTCTTATAAATTATCAATGAAATACAATTCATTTATGTAGAATAGTTCCACTCCAAAACTTTCAGTGCGCTTCAACTTCCCTAAGATAATATTTTCATGGGCTTGAAGAAGGGATTTTCGGATGTATAAATGAAGTTTGGCTGTAGGTTTTATTTGGAACTAGAATTATCCTTACCAAAGATTTTGGGGGGGGGTGTTTTTGTATGATTTACTCTCCAGAAAAGATATTTCAAAAGTATCTTCCTCGTTCACTCCACTTTAAGCTTAGTAATGCTCATATTTATTCAGCACCCTTAGTGCCAGTCACTTTGTGGTTAAAGAATCTAAGGCTTATTGAGCATAAGTAACTTCGTCAAAGTAATGAAAGCATAGGAAGACCAAGATGCAAGTCTTCCTCTATGTGATCCTAAAATCCAGGTTCTTCTCATGACCACAAACTCACTACATGAAAAAGAAGCATTATATGTCTTTGTCTTTTTTGAACATTACAATTTATTGAGGTGTAAAAAAGATATATAAAAAGTAAATAGTATAAGATAGAATATATTTAAATGCTAAATTGGGTCATACAAACCTTAAATGCTATAAACACATTAATGGGGGATGTAAATGAGAGCTGATATAGTCTAACAAGTCTAATGGAGTGGGTGAGACTTGCTCCATTGCACAAAATTTGAGTTTTTAAAATTTAGAAGAGTAGAGGAAGTATCATTGTTAACATTCGTATTTTCCCAAGAATATTTCTGACAGGTATTTACTTTCTAGATCACTACATAATCTTATCACATGGACAAAATTACCCACTTTTAACTATTTTCCCAACTGTGGCATAGGTAGCCCATGATAGTAATGTCCAAAACTGTGTTACAGCCCTATCAATTCCTAAAATGACTTCACCATGGAAACTGTATGTTTGTATATACTTAAATATGATATCTTCAAGGGAGTAAATCTTTTTGAGGACAAAGCCAAGCCTATACCTTCAAAAAACCTCTGTGTACTCAAGGACTAGCATAGTTTGTGATGTTTAGTCAACAGGAGCCCCAATAAATGTGTAGAATGGATCAAAAATATATCACTTTATTTCTGATTTCTGCTTTAGGATACAGAAAGCAGGAAATAGGATTACTCCAAAGCTTAAGCGAATTTAAGCCAAAACCATCAAGACTAACATCAACTTTATGTTTTAATTAAACAGATCAGAGAATTGAGGTCATGGCCCTTATATGGCCCAAAATATTAAGGAGGAACAGGTCACTTAAGGGGGACAGGAACCTGTGAGTACTCACTTACTCTAAGTAGACACAACCAGATACAAAAGACTTCAGCTAGAATAGTTGACTAGCTGATGAAGGCCAAGTACAGGCTGCAGGGATTGTGAAACAAGGTAATTACGATAGGTATATGCAGACTCCAATGCACTGAGGGCTATCTGAAAATAAAAATACTCAGACTTAGCTCAAATCCTAATGAGAATAATACTAACTTTTCACTCATGGCCTGGTAGAAGAGAAAGATATACCTATTTCCAGACATAAAATCTATTTACCTCAGTTTCCACTGACCTACATGAGTTGTCCATCTTTCAATAAAATACCATGAAATTATGAAAAATCAAGAAATAACACACCCCTGAGAGACAAGGTAATCATCAAATGAAACTAAGAGATGACACAGATGTTAGAACTTTCTGATAGGGAATTTTAAATAATGATGATTAATATGATAGAGCTGCCAATGGAAGAGATGGCAGCATATAAGGTCAGATGGGTAATCTCAACAAAAATATGTATCCAATGAGAAAAAATCAAATTGGAATGTTATAAATTAAAAAAAAACTTAGTAAAAATGGTTTCATCAACAGATTTGACAAAAATGATGAAAGGGCTATTTACATGATAATAGGTTGATATAAATTAGCCCCAATAAAATAAAAAGGGAATAAACAGTTAAATAAACAAAACAAAACATCTAACAGCAGTGGGACAATATTAAATGGTCTAAAACATGTACAATTTGATTCCCAGAAGGACAAAAACAGAGAAAATAAGTAAAGATTAAACAAATAATATCTGAGAATTTTCCAAAATGAATGACTGATACCTATACTCACTTTCACAAGTGAAGAGATAAATAACAACCTTCTTATACAAATAGAAACTGAGAAAATTCATTACTAGAAGATCTGCTCTATAAAATTAAGAGTTAAATCAGTAAATTGGTTACTCAGATAAGAAAACTATAGATAAGTCAATTAGTGAGGCAATCCAGAGTTGACACTGCTACCATCTCAGGGCTGAAGAAGCAATAGGAGCAAGATGTGGCACAAGAGTATGGAGGCTGCCATCTAAGAGGAGCTAGAGCTCTACACAGAAAGGGTGTCCAGCAGCATCTGGAATCTCATAGAAGCCGCAACTACACAGAGACAGACTTCCTGAAATAGTGACTCCCTCTAGATATTCAATTGGCCAAATCAAGGTAGAAGAGAGTCAGCCTGGCAAGCTAGGGCAACATAGCTCAGGAAATACAGACTGCAGCTTGCAGCCTCTCTGAGATACAGAATGAAGAAAGAGTGAGGGGAATAGATCTGAAAGAAAGAAACAAATGACCTGTTTAGTTTACATTAAAAAAAAATATTCTGTATCCCTTTCACCACAGTACTCCTTAACTCCCAAACAAAACATGATGTCTCTGCCTAATATGGAAAGCTATTTTACATAAAGCACAACTACTCTTCCTTTCTCCCCAGAGTCTCATCAGTTATTGCATTCATTTCAATAGTCGAGGATCTCCAGGTAATATGAAGGCTTCCCCATCAAATCCACATGTGGGGTTTTGTGGTCTTGGGACGTATGGACTCAACCGTAAATTTAAATATCACTCAAACTATTTATACAAACTAACAGGATAAAAGGAAGAGGGAACATAATTGTTTAATATAAAAAATAGGTTAATGTATAGAGATAAATAAATTCCCTCTCTTTCTCTCACTCACTCTCTTTCTCATACACACACACACAGGTAAAACTGCTAAATTCTTCATTTCCAGAAGTAGCTTTAAAGCTATAGCTATGTATCACTCTCCTTTCCTATCACCTATTACATGCCTCCTTTGCCCTAAGCTAGCACTTCAGTTGATCACTGCTTTTTAAAAAAAAAAAAAAACTTCATGAGAATTAAATTCATTATTGAAAGGACTACATATTTAGCTTTCCTGGTTTTATTGAGTTGATGTACTTATTATTGAACATTTAGTATTGGACATGACAGGAATCAGAAGGACTCCAGTGAAACATCCGTGTTCCAAATATAGGCCCCCCAATTGCATTATGATAACAACAACACAATTTCTCCCTGATAATCAGAATTAATCATCCCAGCCAGTATAGAGTTTATTTTCTACCTATTGATCACCAGTGAAATAGCATAAGTACTTTGAATAGTAGACTTCCAATACCAATTTAAGGGATCATTCAAACAATAGTAAATGTTTCTAGTTATGTACTAGAAACTTTCATTAGAAATACTGTTGACTAAATATTTATAGTTTCTCTAATATTTAGAATATTAACCTTGATATTTCCTAACTTTGAATTATTATTATTAAGCCTTTAGCTTGGTCTAGTATAACCCTCATTTTGAAGCCAGTTAAAGCAGACAAAATTGTATAAACTAATAAATATCTTTCTTTTAAAAAATGATGACAATCTATAGAGATTTCGGAGAACTCTGTTAGCTGTGAAAAGCTTGGTTTGCAGAAACCTTAATTGGTCCCTCTTATTGACAACCATGCTAATTGGGTTAGCTTTAACTGTTGGCGTTAGTTGCAGCTCTCTTAATTATATCAGCTTAAAATCACAGGGAGAAAAATACTGGATTCCATCAGAAATAGACATTTAAATAATTACCAAACAAATGTCATGATTAAACACACAGAAACCACCTGCACTCTCAAGGTATGATGATTTTCCAAAAATGTTAGACATTCACAAAGAATAAAACTTTATATTATTGAATTTAGTGGTATCTTAAAATGACCACATTTTTTTAAGAATTAAAAAAGCAGAACTTGAGAAAGCAAATACATTGAAATTGATTTGCTTCCTATAATTTTTGAGAAAAAAGAATTTTTCATTAAGTAATTTAGATTTTGCATGACTTAGGGTGAATGATAGTTTAAAAATGTTAAATCAAAGAAAATCTGTCTAATATAAATAATAATTTGCTAGTTTTTTGTAAACTTTTTTTTTGCATGAGGTTTTTTTGAACTGGGATTACTAGTAATTTATATATTCTAGTTGATATATAATTTAGTTACTACATATTGACTTTAAAGTTGCTTTTCTATTCCTTGTGAATATTCCTACACATCTAATGAACTCAAATGAGCATGAAAGAGTAGCCTTTAATTAAGAGATAAAAGGATGCATTTCCTAAAACAAAAGCATGTGGCAAGATTATTGACTCCAGTTTGCCACCAGCTCAGCACATTGGCTGATGGTATTGATTGCTGAAATACTAACAAATAATGGGACCATAAAGAAATTCAATTATCTATTGCTATGATACCAGTATGAAGAGATATTAAAAGCAGACTAGTTGCCTTCGGGTCATTTCAAAATTACAACAATCAAATATATTCCATCAGTGATCTACAAAGTAACTAGGTTTTGTTTCTGGGGCTTATCTTACTTTGTTCTTCAATTTAAAAATATATTTATATTAGAATGGTTGCAATTTGTGTGAAACATACAGGCTTCAAGTACCAACTACTTAGAATTTTGCTGCTGCCAGGAAGAAGGAAAATATTAATTTGAAATATCACTGCTTGATTTCTTAATGATCTTTTGTTCTCTGCTGCTAATTATAGATTCCAGTAGGAGAAAAAGCTATAAAATGCAAACTTCTTCCCACCACTCTCAGATATTCATGAGTTTCATTTTACTTCATAAATTCCATAAAGAAGAAAATGGTGCTGTAAAAACAGACAGACTACAAAAACAAAAACACTATACTGAAATGAAAACAAAATGAATTTTGGACTGACTATAAGGAACCTAGACCCATTCCTATATCTCTACATAGCTTATGTGAAGCCTTATTCAGGAACTTAATTTCTCATGCCTCAGCTTTCTCATTGTAAAATGAAAGGTGTGTCTTTAACGGACCTCTGGGGGAGATTGCATGTCCTTGCCATTAGTGAAAAGAAACTAACCTTTGTTTTTAAGTACATTTAGTTGGGATTCCTCCTCTGTTACTTACTTCTGTTTAACCTTGGGAAAGTTACTGTTTCTAAGCATCAGTTTATTGTATCTCTAATAAGAAGATTTAAGTAAAGTAGTATATTAATAAATAAAAATGCTTTGCACATTCTAGACACTAAATGAATAATATTTTTCTTGTATGATCCCTCTAGTTCATCTTCTAGTTCATCCTATGATACTGTACTGTGACTCTAAAAGTACAAAGCATATTAAATTAATCTAATATTAGTTTGATTATGTATCTCAGCAATATTTGCATGAGCCTAATCATCCTATTTGCTTATTTAAGATATTCCAGGCAAATAATTTGCAAATTATGCAGTAAAAGTAACCTTCACATTAAAAAATTCTGTGGTTAAGGGTTTCTAAAATTAACTACTTGGTTAAAAGAAAAAAGTATGAGTAGTATAGTACTTTCTAACAGAAAGATTTTTTCAGGGGCACCCAGGTGGCTCAGCCCGTTGAGCGGCCAGCTCTCGGTTTGGGCTCAGGTCATGATCGCAGGGTGGTGAGATGGAGCCCCATGTCAGGCTCCATTCTCAGCATGGAGTCTGCTTGGAATTGTCTCTCTCCCTCTTCCTCTTCCTCCCCTCAAGTCCCCCACATGTGCTCTCTTTCTAAAATACATAAGTAAATAAAATCTTTTAAAAAAGGTTTTTTCATTAAATAAATTCTCAGAATCTACTGTACTGCCTCAGAGTGCTATAAAATATTTTTATTATCCTGAGAAACTTTTAAGGTTACCAATTGTAGGGTTGCATGTTAGCCACTGAAAAAGGAAAAGTTCGTTGTTCAGTGCAAAGGTTAGTTTTTTTATGTTTACTCCCAAGCCCAATTTAAAGGGGAAAAAAAGCTTAGAATGTATTTCATTTTTCTTTCTGACTGTGAAAAACTTAATCCCCACCCTCACATACCTCCATGTTCTGTGACCAATAAGGCCTATGCCTTGAATCTTTGGGAAGAGTTCTCCCACTTAGAGGATGTGAAAACACATCATATAGGCACCAAGAGACAAGCCTACCTTCCTTCAGCAAATACATTATTTTTCAAAATAAACACTTAAAGACTTAATCTACAATGTTCTCACCAGTATATTATTGGTTATGAAAGCCTTTTAGTTTTTCAAGTGAATGAACATTTATTCACTGCCTATAAATTAATCACTATTTCACATCCTACGTGTTTTATGGCAAATCATTTAAATTACTACCATTATTTTCATTTTTCTAAAACATAGAAATCTTATGCAATTTGTGAAGATGTGTATAAGCGGACTTATGGTAAAGTAATGTAAGATATTAAAAAGTGTATTTGAGGGTAAATGAACAAATAATGGTAACTCAAGCAAACTGATTAAAAATAGAAAAAAAAAGATTTGACAAAATATAGAATGGGTATTCAATGTGTCTGTTTAAATCTAGATTTTGTTCCTCTTATGAATACTTGCTATTTAATTTTTCCCAATAATGGCAAAATTATGTCTATCTTAAGACTTAAATTAGACTTAGGTCAAGGAAAAAACCAAACTTATTCAGGTTCCTTCAATTTTCCAGGAGCTACAAGTTTTGGACAACAACAAATGGAGAGACAATATATTGCAAAGTTCTATGTTGAAAATCCAGCCCTTCCACTTTCTAGCTGTCCTGGGCAATTATTTTTGATTTCTAATTTCAATGTTTCTTATTGTTAAATTTAGGATAATAATAATAGAACATACTTCATACACTTACTTTAAAAATTAAATGAGTCGATATATGTAAAATGGCTATTACCAAGTGTTTATTAACTGAAATAAAAGAACACAAACAAAAAATGTGGAATAATGGAGAAAAGTTGTTTGCTATACTATAGCCAGACCCAGTCAGGTTCTCATTTTTTAACTAAAATTCTTGTAAATCTCTTTCAGTCTTTCCCCCCTCTCCCTTCTCTTCGTTTCTCTTTCTCCTGCTTCCCCCACTCCCTACCTTATTTACACATACATATATATTATTAAATACAATGCTGATTATTATTATTATTTAAAGATGAAGAAATACGAATTTGTTATTCCTCTTCGTAGGATTTTTTATTGTCAGTATTTTCTAATTTCTGTAGAATATGTATATCTATATGTAAATGTACAGCTCTGTAAATTCTGCTGGTTTGAAGTGCTCATAGTCTACAGTGTCTCTTCCTATGGAGTCCCTAGTGACAATATGACTAGTTGGGCAGCATATCTGTAATGTGGCCAATAAGTTTAAAAATAAATCATTGTAAACAAGAGAGTTCATGTGCAGAAGATGTCAAAGTTTTGAAACATTTTAAAACTATACAAGGCATTTGAAACATCTGCTCTCATCTTTTACGTAGATAAAAAAGTGAAGTTTCTAAAGGCAGAATCTGACAATATGTAACAAAGGAGTGAAAAAAAGGGATATATAAGAGATTATTTCAATCTGCTTAAGAGTTAATCTTAGAGCAGAAAATTATTTAAATTGCAATGTCTAAAATTGGTGAGAAAGCATTTAGAAATAACATTTTTAAACACATCCATGCTCTAATATTAATTGTTAATAAAAACTTAAGTCAGGGGGCGCCTGGGTGGTACAGCGGTTACGCGTCTGCCTTCGGCTCAGGGCGTGGTCCCGGCGTTGTGGGATCGAGCCCCACGTCAGGCTCCTCTGCTGTGAGCCTGCTTCTTCCTCTCCCACTCCCCTTGCTTGTGTTCCTTCTCTCTCTGGCTGTCTCTATCTCTGTCAAATAAATAAAAAATCTTAAAAAAAAAAAAAACTTAAGTCAGAAATTTCCATCTTGTGAAAAAAAATAAATACGTAAAAGTATCCTGATCCAAAGAGGTCTATAATATCCAGTCATGATCAATAAATAAGTACATGGGAATATCAAGGGACAATGACTGAACAGAGCTGGGCTCTCTAATTCGTGACCTTATTTGTACAAATCAGTCAGGCTTATTTTTATAGGTGTGTTCCAAGAACATTGTGATTTTACACCCAAAGAGATTAGTAGTAAAAGTGTTTTTGAAAGAAAAGAAACAATAATTTTGTTCACCTGATCATTTGTCCACCTGACAAAAATAAAAGAAACAATAAATTTATTTACCTGATAATTTGTCTTCTAGCTTTCAAAAAGTTGGTGTTTCTAAGGGTCAGGCTTTGAGTCCAATATTATTTCATTATTTTTATTGAGTACAAATCAAACATTTTATAAATTGTTTCCTCGCTATAAGACTGCCTGGGGTCTCTATACTGTTAAGACTTCAAATGTTAATATTATATTATGAAAACATCCTGATCTTTTTAAGAGTAAGTAGATAAAATACTGCATTAGTTTGAATTATGTTGAATTCTAGGGTTAGGCTCTAGCCAATATGTACATATTATTTTAATTTCCTCCATTTTTCTGTGTCATCCCTGTTTGTAAACTCTCCAGGCAGCTGATTCTCTGGTCTCTGCTTAAAAGGTATTGCCTTGTTTGGTTGCCCTTCAGAGATTTATTGAGCAAATAATTTTTGCTTTCTGCTACTGTGCAGAAACGGAATCTTTGCCATTTCTCACTTCAAGGGGAAGATGATTTTCTACGGGTTTACAGTACAAAATACTGAGGAAGCAATACACAAAGCCTCCTTATTTTTAACTTTTTCCCCCTCCCTTCCTACACAGTTCTTTAATGAAAAACTCCGATGCATTCCCCTGTCCTTTGTGGTAATATTCATTGCAAACATCATTACGGATGTGAGGTCTCTCCCTTAATTAAGAACTAAAAGGCTTCATTTCGTAAAACAAAGCATGTGGCAGGTTTTATTGATCTGGTCTGTGTCGCCAGCTGAACACATTAGCAGAGGTTATTGATTACTGTAGCGGTAATGAGCTTGGGATCCTTGTCAGGTGAAGTCCACATTCCTTGGGAGCATTTTCTTGAAACCGGCTAATATGGAAGTACATGTTCACTATGATATATGATTCAGTAGACTTTTAAAGCTTTATTGCCAATGAATCATTCTTTAAAAATATAACAGCAGTCATTAAAAAGGTTATTTTCCAGTCATTATCTTTTTATAATTTCTTCTGAATGCTAATGATGCACTTATGCATAGATGCTAACCCATAACAAGTGTAGCATTAAAGAAATGTGATCACATATGGCTCATACTGCATTTAATAAGTTCTCAAGTATCCATCATCATTACCTTCTGATGACCAGGCTGGGCAACTTAACTAGTTCAGCTTCACCACTATCAATAGTCATGATCTCCATCCAGTGTTTGGATAACAATAACAGCTTTGTGAATTGATAACCAGTAATAAATGGTAATCTGGGTAGTAAATGTCAAATTTCTTAAGAAAAATGATAGTAACTTCATTAAAAGAAATGTTTTCAATTACTATTGCTAAAATATATTTCATCCCAAGATTTCTATTCAGGTAAAAGACCCAGTACGTTACTTATTAATCCATTTGGGTGGAACATTGCCAAATGGGATGAACAAAAGCAATAAGGGGACTTGTTCTCCTTTTGACCAAACAATGTAAATGTGATACTTAGAATTCTTGGATTATTATAGATATGTTCAGCCAAAAGAAACTGAGTAATCTTAAAAAAAATTCAAAAATGCCTCTGGGAAATCATTAGAATATTTGAGTTTTAAATACGCTATTTCATTATAGATAAATTCAAAGTGACCTGAGGGAGGAAATTCTATCCTGCTAAATGGAAAGAAGACATCCTGTACTAAGAAGTACAACAAATGAGAGTACTAAGAGATGTTATTTGGAACCTGGAATTTTCAAATTGGGAATTTGAGGAAAATTATTTTACTTGAAACCTTCAATCTTTTTATAGTTTGCTGAGAAGTCTCTGTTCAGTCATTGAAATATGTTACAATGCCCTCTGGACCCACTGCCAGACAAAGAAAACATCTACATTCGTCTCTGACCATTTCTGCAACCCCTGACTGGAAGAGCAAAATTGTTTCTGACTTTCAAATCAATCCAATCTCCAGCCCCCATCACCCCACGAAAAATCTATCCACAATACATTGATAACATATGTTGCTTCTATTTCTGATAGATTTTAGAGTATGTGTGCTCCTAATGGAATGAGATATAAATTTAATAGAGAAGCAAACACAAAAACAAATTAATATGCTATTTATAATTTACAGTTAAGTTCATCTCTGAAGATGGAGAAAATTTGTATTTGGTGATGGAGAATCAGCTGCATGTGTCGGAAGCTAGATTTATCAGCATAACCATAGAAATTCAGTGTCAAATTCTTATCCAGATAAAAAATAGTTCCTTTGTAACTTGTTACTTGGCTTATTTACATGTCATTTTATATTGATTAGATTACCATATTAATTGACAAACTTTCATCCAGAATATTTTTTCCTAAATGATTTAGTAACTGTTAGAGAGTATCAGGAAAAATATCTTGCATAGTATAACAAATAGATTTACTTCATGCTAAAAGTACTCTAATCTTCAGCTTTGGTAAGCGTGACAGGCTATACATTAATCCACTTTTTAATAATACCTTGATTTTTAGTGGAGATGTCTCAATTCTTGAAAATAAAATCTAAAACTTTAAAACTAATTCAATGACCATTAATACTTCACTACAACTCTGTATCACTTTTGAGAAAGAAACAACAATGGTGTAGGCTTTCTAGTTATTTATAGAATCATCACATGAAGTTGCTATTTTATTGAGGACCAAGTAAAAAACCAGTAATAGTACACATCATCTTCTTTCCTCAGCGATGAACAAGCTTGTTTGGGAGGCTAAAACAAGTTTTAGTGATGTATGAATTGCCTAGTTAGTGAAGAAAAGCAAGTACAAATCAAGGATTGTAAAATTAAGCATGAAAGGAAAATATGAAAAAAAACCCAAAATGCTGCCATTATTTAGCTCAGGAAGAAATGAGAGAGATTTAATAAATGTGTTTCAGAGACTTCTGAAGGAATCATATAATGTAGAATAAGGGACACACATTCCTTAGCAAAGATAGAAAAAATGAGTTAGTTATTTGCTCTTCCAGGATGTACAGAATAAAGTATAAATTGCTTAACACAAAATCTCAGTGCCTCCATCATCTGGCCCTACTACCCTTTCCATGTGGTGCATTTGTAATCACACACACACACACACACACACACACACACAAACACACACAATAGTACAATAGCAGAGGGTAACAAACATTTTTTTCTTCCACAAACACATTTTTCTTTTTTCTAGTTCTGCCTGTCCTGTTTTCTCTTCTTGGAGTGTCCTCTATTCCATCTCTTCTTGTCAAAGTTGCTCCCATGGTTAAAATGGCCCAAATCCAAGAAGGTTCCCTTACTTACAGAATATTAATAAAGCTTTCTGTACTCCGTTAATCCTCACTAGTCTTTTTACTGTATCACATTATATCTCATATTATAATTTATACAGAACATATGTCACCTATTCAGGCCTGAATAATTTGTCAATATAGTTCTGAAATATATACTTCTGTTTCTTTTTAAATATCTGGAGAAATTCTTTGCATGTAGAAAATATTTATTTTGAATTAAATTGAAATGATAACTTAGAATGTTCTTTCTATCCAAATATGCTGCCATGTAAACATTAAAGGATTTTGCTTCCTAAATATGGAAAGGGTTGGCTGTTAAGTGTTCTCTCATCTAATAGAGCACACATTACATGCAGTAGCATGTTCTAACATGAAGCTTGGGAGTAGCTGCAATGCACCAGGCTCCTGTCTCCCCCCCGCTTTTTTTCCCCTCATTCAGGCTCTGGATTTTATTTTTCCTTGTTATCAGAACCTATACAGATTTTTCCTAATGTCATGATTTTATCCCATCTGCAGTATGACTTTTCAGTATCCACTAAGGAAAATCTGGGTTCAAATTTTGTTTTTTAGCACTTAAAGATTCTGTAGTACTTTATAGGCTATTTGCCAAGTGTCAGTCTCCTTATCTGCCTTGTAGTTTTCTTTGAGAATTAAATAAATAATGCATGTGCAACATTGAGCAGAGTACCTGGTACATAGTAACAATTTGATAACTGAAAGTTTTATTGTAAATAGTCATTGTGATGAAATTATTTGGACTTCTCTTCAAATCAGTATTTGGAAACAAACTAGGTAGATAAACCATTGGAGTTTTCAGCTATATTAACCACATGAGTGTAAAGCAGCTGACAGTGGTTATGACAAAAAATTAATTTCTGCCAAGGAAGTAACTTGTTAAAATAAGATAATGGGCAAAATATGATTTTCAAAATTCAAGAGGGAGGTCATCCTAAATAGAATCTGTTAGAACAGAAATAACTGCTCATTCTGGTCATAAAAGCCCATAGAATCATATTTTTAATCCAGGGGAGATTATTTTATTTTAAAAATGAGAAAACTACTAAAAAAAAAGAGGGGTTGTTAGGAATGGTATGGGCTTTGAAATATGATTAACCTGAATTTACATCTTTATTCTACTCTCTACTAATTTAGAGTCATCTACCTGAGTCTCAGTTTCCTTATCTTTAAATGGGCATAAGAGCACTTAATAGAAATGCTAGGATAAAAAAATATTATTAAAATAGCCTATTTTTGTGTGTGTGAATTATACTACTTGTTTGACAAATGTCAATATCCTCCTTGTCTGTCCAATACACACAGAATATACATGCACACACACACACACACACACACACAGATACTGATGAGTTGTTTGATGAACATATCAGACCTGTCTCTTGTTCTTTGTCTTCTAGAATGAGTTCATTTAATGGTACATAACTGATGTATTGAATAGAGTCTAGGGGCACCTGGGTGGCTCAGCCATTAAGCATCTGCCTTCGGCTCAGATATATTATCCAATGATATAACTTTGAGTTACTGTATTCTACCTATCTGTTATACCTTCTTATTGTCGCCCATTGGTACCTGACTCCACATCTTTCCCTGCCTATTTGATTTCATTCAAATTTGTCACACCAATCAACTTTTTATATTGCAATGCAATACTGCTCAAAATTCTCATGGAAATCAATAGTTATAGGATGGTATTTATCTTAATTCATGTAGTTTTATTATATCAAGAGTTCTGATTATCCAATAAATAAACCTCTTCAGACTGCAGCAGAGAACAAGGCTATAATAATGTCTAAGGGGGTGATGCAGTCTTCTGTTCATTCTTGTGAAGATGTCTACTCAAGTCACATAAAAGTGGTGGTTTTGCACCTTCTACATGCACACCCTTGATCAGGCCTGTGTATGAAAATGAGAGACCAAGGAGCCTATATGCTGGCTAGCCAGCCACAGAGGAAAGAGAAGAAAGTGATCTTTACACCCATAGTGAAGACTTTTCATCTTTTCCTTACACATAATACATTTAAAAATAAGCAGTTAAAATTCTATCACTGGCATGCTTTAGTCATGGCATTCTTCATGAGTTTTGCAGACAACTTTGTGGTCTAATTTGAAAAAAAAATGATGAATACAGAATTTCTTAAAAATCCATGACTGAGAGAAACCTTAAGCTATTCAATTCTACTGACAGGGATACAGGATAATACATATTAACCAAACAAATGCTTATTTTGAAAGTTAAGGTCAAGAGAAAACAAAAAGAATTTAAAAAGTCTCTTTTATTTCCTGATATTACTTTTGAAGGAATAATATAGCAACAGTACAGATGACTTTTGTGTTTAAAAACATGTGTTGATTTATCTTATATAAGTTTAACTATAATTTCCCTTCGGTGTTTTCCATTTGATATTCTTAGACATTCAAAAAGTTCTCATTTGGCTTAAATGATTTATGGAAATATAATTTCATCCTTAAAATATGTCATACACTCATAAATTATTATATTCACATCAGAGAACATTAATCAAAATTCATAAACTATAGTAACATTATAAAATGAAATAATCTAGCAATATAATAAGAGTGAAATACTACCAAATGTTTACATATATTGTGTATTTTTCAAACAAACAAAAGAAATAATCATTTTAAGAATACATATAAATCAAATAAAATACATATAAAAAGAAGACAAAAGAATGATGAAAGCAGAATGCAAGATGGTGGTTACATTGGTGAAACACAGGAGGATGGATTGGTGGGAGGCACTGCAAGTTTAGATATAGGTTATTATTGATCCTGTATTTTAAGATGAGCGCTGGATTTTGAGTACTCCCAACGGCCAAAGCTAAAATTTGAGTATTAAAATAAATAATGCAGTAATAGATTATAACCTAAAGGAAGAAATAAGTCCTACTGGATCTAAATAAACAGCTAAATATTTAAATAAATGGGAAAATATATATTAATCTCCCATATAGAAGAATTCCCAATAATTTATATAGCTATTCCTCCCCACAGGAGGGAGCTAACCTTACCCTCTCTTCCCATCTTGAGTGTAGGATATGCTTAGTTACTTGTTGTCAAAGAGTAAAGTATAGAAGAGGGAGGAGGGAAAGAAATACAGTGAAGAAAACTGGTATATGCTACCTCAGCCAGGTGATCAAGGTTAACATAATAGTTATTAGTCACGTTGATGTATGTACTTTAGATATGATGTGATGAAAATGGCTCTTTACCTCTGTGGTTTTCCTCTCAAAAACCAATGAGCTCAAATAAGTCATGAGAAAAATGCAAACTGAATGTGAGTCTTCTCAGGCCACTGTACCAAAAAGCCACAGGCCCAGAGAATTAAACAACAGACATATATTTTCTCATGTTTCAGGAGGTTGGAAGTCCAATGTTTGGGTGCCTACAGGGTTGGTTTCTGGTGAAACTTTTCTTGCTGGCTTGCAGATGGCCTCCTTAGCACATGGCCTTTCCTCTATGTATGCACACATCCTCTTCTTATAAGGACACCTGTCTGATCCGATTAAGCCCCCACCTTTATGACCTAATTTAACTTTAATCACAGAAGCCAAGGCCCTATCTCCATGAGCAGGAGGTTAAAGCTTCAAAGTGTGAATCTGGGTCGGAGGTGGGCACAGTTCAATTCATAACATTGAAGAATGTTATTGGAATATTAAACTGTGATCCTCAAAACAAGGTCATCAAGGATAAGAGAAGTCTGAGAAACTGTCACAGATCAGAGGAAGTTAGAGAGAATTTGACTAAATGTAATGTGGTACCATGGATGAGATCCTGAAACAGAAAAGGAACACTGGGGGAAACGTGTGAATTTTAAATACAGTATCTGGTTTAATTAATAATAATGCACCAATGTTTGTTTTATATTATGAAAAGCCTACATGGTGATATAGGGTGTTAACAAAAGGCAAAGGTGATTGAGGAGTTTATAGGAATTCTATACATTAACTTTGCAATATTTCTGTAAGTCTAAAATTATTGTAAGTCTAAAATTATTGTAAGTATAAATTATTGTAAGTATAAAATTTTATTAGTAAAAGAAATTTATAAAAATTACTAATGGAGGAACCAAATAAAAAAGAAACAGAGAAACAGGCCATGCATAGTTTAATTAATGAGCAAGCTTTACCTGAAAAGGTATTGGGGCTCCCAAAGACCACTCTTAAGATCAGTGATTTTCTAGAAGTACTGACAGGGCTCAGAAAATTTGTTATATTCATGGTTATAGTTTATTACAGAAAAAGGATATAGTTAAAATTTGCAAAGGATAAAGATACATGGACAAAGTTCGAGAGAAATCAGGCACAAGCTTCCAGGTGTTCCCTCCAGTTGCATGGAGATGTACTTGATTCTCCTGACAGTTCATGTGAAGTATTGCTAAACAGGGAAGATCACCTAGCTTTGGGAGAGTTTTTATTGGAAATTAGTCACAAAGGCAGCATCACCAGCTTGAGTGAATTTAACTAGTCCGTGTTCAGCACCCCAGGAGTCAAACTGATACGATATGGCCCAGGGCCTCAGGCAACCTAGAACACTCATATTCCAGAGCTAGAGCTATTGAGGGACCAGTCTTCCTGAAGAGAAGCCTGACTGGGGTAACACAGGCCTGCTGAATTAACTCTTTATTGTACAATAATAATCAGGTTCATTATATTCCTTGAAGCTCTCAGGAATATAGTATAATGAATAAAAATTAAATGTCATGGCTTATATACTTGACCCTACAGAGTATAAAATTACAGGCAAGATACCCATGCAAGAAAAACTTATAATGAAAGATAATGATTTAATAAAGGAAAGTGGAATTGCCACATGAACCCCCAAAGAAAGAAACTATTATATTTGAGAAATGAAGCTGACAAAAACACAGTTTTCCTTTTTTTTAATCTTCCCAGTACAGCACCATTCTTTTTTGAAATGACCTTTTCTTTGTAGTTTGAATGGGAGTTTCCATGCAGAGCCCAACTAGGTAAACACAGCTGCTCAAGTAGACACCTGATCTAATTAACCTGCTTCCGTAGATTTTTTTTTCCTCATTGGAATCATTGAGAACGAATTTAAATTCCTTATATGCAGGTGGGAAGTATAAGTTGTCGGTGTTACGACTTTGTATATCAAGCTATGAGGGGTAGCCATGCAAAAGACTGAAGTTGCCAGGAAGAAAGAGCTATGAAATGTATAGCCAGATGTAAATTCAAACCTCGGATCCCACCTCTACTTGAAGTTCGTTCATCTTCCTACACTGTGTCTGTTTGTTGCTCAGTTTCTCTTTTGATCTGAGATATAATAAGTTATCTTTCTGTTCATTGCTAGCAAATGAATCCTTCCTAAAAGAACTAGAAGTTGAAAATTTCATACAGAAAATGACGTTTAATTGAAGTTTTAAAAGATAAGCACCACCAATATTTGTTAAATATATTCTGTTTCATATATATGCTATATGCTGGGAACCCTTAGATAAAATATGAATGATAGTATCAAAGAGCTGATGGTAAAGTGGAAGTTAAGATGTAAATAGATGAGCATAATTTAGCATGCTTAACACTATAAAGAATTATAGCCAGGATGTGGAGGCGTGAGTATGAATTTACTGATGGAAAAGAGAACAAATATATTCTAGGCATTTCAAAGTGACTTAGAATTCAAAGTGACTTAGATTTGACTTTAAAAATTGTAATAGAAGTGTTAAAGTAGCTGGGATCACTCAGAGAAAGTAAATTAAAAAAAAATAATAATAATATGGGACATAGGAAAACATTACTATTATAGAATGAGTTCTAGCAAAACAAAAGAAAAAACCATAAATCAATATCAAGAAAGAAAATGCAGCTCTGATATTTTCTAAAAAGATTTCCTTTTTAGAATGAATTAATGCTTTAAAAATAATGATTGATTTTGAATCATCCTTGGACATTAGGAATATTTTCATTTAAACTAAATCCAATTCCTTAAGACTGGTTCTAATTCTTATGCCTTTACTATAAAAATGTATATATTTAAGAGACCTTAAAAAACTTAATCTCCCCAGAATATTCCCCTCCACCCATACTAATAAACCCAAATTTCCCAACTGGTGGCTACCAAGTCTTAAGAAGTTTCTTCCTCTTCAGAAAACATTTTTTTAACTCTCTATTCCAGAAAACCTGTATTTTCAACTCACTTTTCATGGTAAAACCCTTTTCCCCAAAATATAAAACATTATTCCAGAGTCTTCTCATGCCCAAGATTTCCAAATAAAGGTTTTTGCTTAGCAATGTTCTCCTTGATTTCCTTCCACAGTGTTTGGTGTTGTCCCTTCAGTCAGGAGTGAACCTCTGCTGCTGGTCCCAGGTCATTTCAAGAGTGATCATGCCAAGTAATCCCTGATGGCCCCCCTCCTCAGAATTCCAGCGACTAGAAACCTGAGTAAATTCTGCTCTTGACAAACTAATGCTCCACTCCATTTGCAGTGAAGCACCACATAAGCTTTTCTTTTTCTTTTTTAAGTGTCCTTGGCATAATCTTTGATTTTATTTGTTTTACTACTCAGGAGTGTAATGCATAAGGTAGAAGCATAGTGACAAGACTCTCTATGCAATTATTTGTCTATTGTTCATTCTTGTCATTTGAATATGAGCAGTATCCGTTATTCAATGTGACTCCAATTGCTGCCTATCTTCTTGCATGAACAAACATTATGATACCAACCACACTAAATATTTGAAGCTCTGTAGAACTTTACCAAGAACAATTTAGAATTTCAATGGCCATCCTGGGGAACGTGGTGCATGAATAAATTGGTATATAATAACCCTTTGTGTGATAGCTTAGAATAAAAGGATTCTCAGTATTTAATGGTCAGCTTTTTTTTGATTCATATGAAGAGGCCTTAAAAATACATGAAAACTCTAAAATTATTTCCATAAGACTTTCTTAGAAAAGGCTAATAAAAACATGAAATTAATCTCCTCTTCTTCTCACCAACCAACTGTAAAATGCCCTCCCTCCTGGACTCTNTAGAAAAGGCTAATAAAAACATGAAATTAATCTCCTCTTCTTCTCACCAACCAACTGTAAAATGCCCTCCCTCCTGGACTCTTATACTTTAACTTACTTTTTCCTCTTGCTCTGCTCTTCATCCTGTACCTTTTCCAAACTGTTTTACCTTTTCCTTGGCCACCCTTTTCTAAACACTCCCCTCTCACTAGGTGTTGTCCTCTCCTAATGTCTATCTTGGGTAGAGAAAATGACAACTAGTCCCATTAGTCCTAGAGTTTAGAATCTTGGTGAAGACCTAATTTGCAAAAACTAGCTAAGAACTTTTCAAACCCTCATATGAAAAAACAAAGGCTCACTAAAAAATTTAGGATTGCTCTAAGAAATTAGAGCTCAGAATTCTATCTCTATGAATTAGTTATATCCTCATGAGACATTGAATTGCTAAAACTTGGCTAGAAAAATCAGGATGAATTGATTACTAAAATAAATTCAAATATATGCATTGACAGTTGAACATGGATGGATATGAAAGGAGTATAAAATAGGACAAAACTTCTTAGCAGCTATCCTTAGTTATTTTCTGTTAAAATCATCTGTTGAAAATTCGGATGTGCAAACAGAGAAAGGATAAATTCCCCCTTGAATGTCAGAGTTCACTTAACTATCCTCTTCTGGGAATACTCCAGTCTTAATAAAGGTGAAGATATCACCACCTCATCCACTTTTGTTATTTGTTTTAAAGATTTATTTATTTATTTGCGAGAAAGAGAGAGAGTGTGTGTGTAAGCAGAGGGGAGAGGTAAACAAAGAGGGAGAGAATCTCAAGCAGACTCCCCACTGATTGTGGAGCCTGATGCAGGAAGGGATCCTACAACCCTGACACCAAGACCTGATAGGAAACCAAGAGCCAATTACTCAATGACTGAGCCACCCAGGCGCCCCTACTTTTGTCATTGTTATTGTTGCTACTTAATGGCCCACTGGGTGAGTAATCATCTGTTGCTCAGTCAGTAGGGGGTATACACAAGACAGTGGACTTTAACCTTATGATCTAAAACCATATCAATCCAATAAGAACTCAAGTGCATAGATCAAAATTAAGTTTGAATCCTTAAACTTCTTTTAGTCTGGTTACCATCCAGAGAATATACCAGCCCAGCATACCTGGGATTTCAGCTAGGGAAAAGAAAGAAGCCTGAAAACCAGGAATGGTCAGGTTAGACTCTTGAATATTCAAAAGAAATGTATATAGAATCCCCTGCCACCCCACTTTGTACATCTCGGTACTTAAGAAAGTACTGAGAGGAGATGATCCCTCTCTGGGAACAGTTGCATTTAATGACCAAACTTCTTTATTAAGGTGTGTGTACCAAGAGAAGATGAGAGAAATAGAGTTAGACTATCCACTGATTGGACAGTGTCCACCCTTAAAGTCGGATTGACAAACTGCGATGGGTCTAGAAAGCTGAACACATGATAGATGTTAATTGCAATGGTCTTACCAGTATGGCTGAAATTAACTGATAAGAAAAAAAATACAAAAAACAGACCAAAAAAAAAAAAAGAGAAAAAATCAACATCAGAAATGCCACAGATAGCACCAATGCTTGTCAAGAGCCAGATGTGGTCAATCTGATGGAAATGGGCAGAATGCCATGTTCCATGGGATGTTGCCTCCCTCATCTTGCAGATTCTGGTGGGATCACAAATTTGGCATGCAATCATACCCTCTACATCAGAAATAGTGTTTGTTTGTTTAGTGCCTAGTCTATGAACGTGGGCATATTGCCATGGCCAAGGTGGTGAATATATATGTTAGTTCAGGTAGTGCGGGCACTATCAAGGGCTTTGTGCCAATTGGTCTCATCAAGTGAACAGGCCCTTCCTATGGGCATCTGTATGAGTTGCCCTGACAGTTCAATCAGCTACCACAGTTTGGTTGCACAGTTAATGTCTCCAAAGGCTTGTGTCCCTAATCTATAGTCCCACAATTTGAGTTCCATCCACTGAGGGGAACAAGTATGCCCATGTTCAGTTCATGAATTTAATCCAACTCACATTTCTTCTCAAACTGTGTGTGCAGATTGTTTCTAGACAAGAGATGTTAAATACTAAATATTATGTTTTCCTGGAGATATGTACAATTTGCAGTATTTTCTAGGGAGACCGTAGTTAATATTCCACCTCCAAAATTTTTCCCATGAATATTCAAATTCAAATGTTTGTCAAAATATTCATATTTTTAACAAAACTTTTTCAGTATGAAAAGTTAATCGTTACCAATNTTTTTCAGTATGAAAAGTTAATCGTTACCAATTAGGTATCTGTTGTAGCAGGATCTTTAAATTTACTTACTAGGCACAGTTAATTTACCTACTAATGGAGTTCGTGGTTCTGTGTCCCTGGAAGTCATGGCCTGAGCTGTTTTCACTTCGCAAGTGCCTAAGTTAGTAATTAGGAATAAGAAAAAAAAAATCCCACTTTGTGGGGTTGAACTTCTAAAAGCTCTATGCAGGCTAATTATGTAAATTGCCACTTCAGAAATTGTGGCTTCAAAAAGTAAAAAATGAAAGCTAATATATTGTTTTAAGGAAGAATCCATCAAACAGAAATGACAATTCCTTTATAAAAATAGAGATGTATTTTCCTTCACCGACAAGTTTCTTAGAATCCTGGAAGAATAAACAAGATAAAGGAATAGAATGAGGTTGATTTTAAACAAGGTAAGGGAATAGAATGAGGTTGATTTTATGAGATTTCAGTAGGATAAATATGTTGATTAGGCAACTGAGTAAAAATTTAGTACAGGTCAAATATGCAAATTAGGAGTTTTTCAAAATCTTAATCAGAGATATCTGTGTATGAAGTTCAAGTGAACATAATCCAAAGCTGTGAGAAAAAGGCCCACGGTATTTCTCTATGTTTCTACTTCATATATATTTGTGTTGTATACTTACAATAGAAATTTTGTATACATATAATTTATTGCCATACAACAGGACTATTCAGGCATATCTTATATAGAAAACTATGTAATTTTTATAATTACATGTAATTTGACCAATTTTAAGCTTTCTATCATCAGTATTATATGTTAGTTAATAATATATTTAAATTTCATCTTTTTTATTTCATAGATCTCATATTTATAGAAGGGAAAAAATCTCAATATTTTTATATAATTGCATTCTTAAAAGTATAAATAGCTTGTCAAAAGAATTGCCTCTAAAATTTTTATTCACTATACTTTTATTGTTTGTGTTTTGTTCTCCCATTCTTCAAGGGCAACTAGAAGTTTCAAACGTTATTCTGAAAAGGAAGAGAGTAAAATCAACTTGGCGTGTATGAGGTTGTTTTTATTCACTATATGCTTTTTTATCATCTCCAGTTCTACACATAAGATCCAAGTCAGATAGACAAAAAGAGAGCAATCATCAACTGAGACATTTTTAATTCTTTCATGGGGTCGCCTTTTAAATAAAACCTATTAGTATTCTGTGAATATAGAGAACATTGTGAATTCAAAATAGAAGACATGCGAAAGGGACTGAATTCTCAAAGGAGAAGGGTTATCTGCACACATTCATCATCAAAATAGCCAGCTAACAGAAAATAGGGCTGCAAATATCACATGTAACCCTGGACAGCTGTAACTCTGAGTGGGTCCTAAGAGGAATGGGATCCACACAGCCATCTGTTCCCAGACATTCCTGACATTCTAGAATCGATTTGCTACTATCACAAGTCAATTAAGGACATTTGTTTTTAATAGGAAGGAAAATAACATTGAACTGCCAACTTTTTCCTTTGATGGCTTGTCCTGGGAATAGGAAAGAATGAAAAAAGGGAATTGTGAATAGTATACCTTTTGTTTTCTTTTGTAAAGTCATGTGAACAACCCTAACATCTCCCAAATAATTCCTCTCTCTCAAAAAAAAAAAAAAAAAAAGATGCAGACATATATATATGAAAAATCCAAAGGGCTACTGCTCCATTTTCACAGCTGATTGAACATCAGAAATATTGTTATTTATCAAATCTATATTAACAGTGACCATTAAGGAAATCATTTTCTTAGTTTCTGTAAAGCTGTGTTTATAATTAAAATAAATTTGGGACACGTATGTATGGTTTGCTACTTTCATCTGGGGATCTCAAATGCTTGCAACGCATTAACATTTTTAAAGGATTGCTACATCTGAATTCCATAAAAAGATCATTGTGCTAAGAAAGATCCATTTAAAGATTAAACATCTTCATCAGTGTATTAATTATAGCAGTATATGCGAGGTGATGAAATTGAAATAATCTGTACTACAGAACAAAACAGATTTCATAACTTACTCTTTAAACATCCTTTCATGGAACATGTGTTTTCTTGTCTTAAGAGAAAGGTAACTATATTTTAGCATATGAAAGTGCAAATAGTCACTTCTTTTTTCTTTTTAAGATTATTTATTTATTTATTTATTTATTTATTTATTTATTTGACAGAGAAAGAGAGACAGCACAAGCAGGGAGAGTGGCTGGCAGAGGGAGAGGGAGAAACAGGCTCCCCGCAGAGCAGGGAGCCAGATGCGGGGCGATTCCAGGACCCTGGTATCATGATCTGAGCAAAGGCAGACACTTAACGGACTGAGCCACCCAGGTGCCCTGTCACTTATCTTTTTAAACTATATAATATCGTAAGTCATTGGCTATTGAAATGACATTAGTAATGGCAGCAGCATGCTGTAGATAGGCAGCACATTCTTTTAAGGATGATCTAGGCATGGGATTTCCACATACACCCCATTTCTCTAGCACTTTATCTGCACCACATAACAACATGAGGCTAGCAAATTTAAATAAGTTACAAATTGCAGAATATTCCTCACATACATAATCAAATTTAATCTTTATAATGATCTTATAAGGTAGACTTGGGGCAAAGTGTGGAGAAATCAGGGAGATATGAAATACAAACAGTAGATGCTGTTATTAGATAATAAAGGCTGTCACTGACTACATTTAAAAATGAAGTAACTAGTAGATATTCTTTAGTTTAATTCATTTTTGATAAGTTGAAGTTATAGGATTTTAGATGCACATGTAGGAGCAGCAATATTATGAGTGAGACTGCCAACTCTTAGCAGCTGATGTCTCAGGATTTTAAAACATTCATTTTCACCTTAGAAAATGTGAATAGAGTGAGTCTTGGCAGAGACAACAAAACTCACTAGAAAAATCAGCTGAGTAATTTTCCTGTAGAAGAATGTCTGTGTATTAAGAAATACAACAGGATTCAGTTAAGTAATACAACCTTTTGTTCAGTTAGGTTAGAAAAATAATGTGTATACTTTTGTATGAGAGTTGGTGAATATAAACAGAGGAATACACAAAATAAGAGGCAATCAATATATAGCCATAAAAGAAGGTTAAAATATACAATCCTTCCAACTAATATGTATACTTTTTTCTACTTTAGAAACAAATGGACACAAAGAAAGTTGTCACAAATTTTAGGTCTCTAATGAAAAAGATCAATACAATTAAGATGTTCTGGAAGTTCCAGAAAGTTTAGCTCTATTAGTATTATAACAAATTATTAACTGCCATTTCCTAAGAATTCTGCCATTCTTAATTCTGCAATGTTTGTCACTAATTAACAATTAAAACTGTTAATGAAGATTCAAGCAATGATGTAGTATAGATGTACTTCTAAGAATAACACATAATTTTTGCATATTGATCAGTCCAAGTGTTTGATTCTGGGAAATATAGAAATGCTTCTATAGGGGCACCTGGGTGGCTCAGTTAAGCGTCCGACTCTTGATTTCGGCTCAGGTCATTATCTCAGAGCTGTGAGATAGAGCCCCACCTCAGGC
>NC_048225.1:33316388-33318325 GCF_002007445.2 Ailuropoda melanoleuca
AAAAAAAAAAAAAAAAAGATGCAGACATATATATATGAAAAATCCAAAGGGCTACTGCTCCATTTTCACAGCTGATTGAACATCAGAAATATTGTTATTTATCAAATCTATATTAACAGTGACCATTAAGGAAATCATTTTCTTAGTTTCTGTAAAGCTGTGTTTATAATTAAAATAAATTTGGGACACGTATGTATGGTTTGCTACTTTCATCTGGGGATCTCAAATGCTTGCAACGCATTAACATTTTTAAAGGATTGCTACATCTGAATTCCATAAAAAGATCATTGTGCTAAGAAAGATCCATTTAAAGATTAAACATCTTCATCAGTGTATTAATTATAGCAGTATATGCGAGGTGATGAAATTGAAATAATCTGTACTACAGAACAAAACAGATTTCATAACTTACTCTTTAAACATCCTTTCATGGAACATGTGTTTTCTTGTCTTAAGAGAAAGGTAACTATATTTTAGCATATGAAAGTGCAAATAGTCACTTCTTTTTTCTTTTTAAGATTATTTATTTATTTATTTATTTATTTATTTATTTATTTGACAGAGAAAGAGAGACAGCACAAGCAGGGAGAGTGGCTGGCAGAGGGAGAGGGAGAAACAGGCTCCCCGCAGAGCAGGGAGCCAGATGCGGGGCGATTCCAGGACCCTGGTATCATGATCTGAGCAAAGGCAGACACTTAACGGACTGAGCCACCCAGGTGCCCTGTCACTTATCTTTTTAAACTATATAATATCGTAAGTCATTGGCTATTGAAATGACATTAGTAATGGCAGCAGCATGCTGTAGATAGGCAGCACATTCTTTTAAGGATGATCTAGGCATGGGATTTCCACATACACCCCATTTCTCTAGCACTTTATCTGCACCACATAACAACATGAGGCTAGCAAATTTAAATAAGTTACAAATTGCAGAATATTCCTCACATACATAATCAAATTTAATCTTTATAATGATCTTATAAGGTAGACTTGGGGCAAAGTGTGGAGAAATCAGGGAGATATGAAATACAAACAGTAGATGCTGTTATTAGATAATAAAGGCTGTCACTGACTACATTTAAAAATGAAGTAACTAGTAGATATTCTTTAGTTTAATTCATTTTTGATAAGTTGAAGTTATAGGATTTTAGATGCACATGTAGGAGCAGCAATATTATGAGTGAGACTGCCAACTCTTAGCAGCTGATGTCTCAGGATTTTAAAACATTCATTTTCACCTTAGAAAATGTGAATAGAGTGAGTCTTGGCAGAGACAACAAAACTCACTAGAAAAATCAGCTGAGTAATTTTCCTGTAGAAGAATGTCTGTGTATTAAGAAATACAACAGGATTCAGTTAAGTAATACAACCTTTTGTTCAGTTAGGTTAGAAAAATAATGTGTATACTTTTGTATGAGAGTTGGTGAATATAAACAGAGGAATACACAAAATAAGAGGCAATCAATATATAGCCATAAAAGAAGGTTAAAATATACAATCCTTCCAACTAATATGTATACTTTTTTCTACTTTAGAAACAAATGGACACAAAGAAAGTTGTCACAAATTTTAGGTCTCTAATGAAAAAGATCAATACAATTAAGATGTTCTGGAAGTTCCAGAAAGTTTAGCTCTATTAGTATTATAACAAATTATTAACTGCCATTTCCTAAGAATTCTGCCATTCTTAATTCTGCAATGTTTGTCACTAATTAACAATTAAAACTGTTAATGAAGATTCAAGCAATGATGTAGTATAGATGTACTTCTAAGAATAACACATAATTTTTGCATATTGATCAGTCCAAGTGTTTGATTCTGGGAAATATAGAAATGCTTCTATAGGGGCACCTGGGTGGCTCAGTTAAGCGTCCGACTCTTGATTTCGGCTCAGGTCATTATCTCAGAGCTGTGAGATAGAGCCCCACCTCAGGCTC
>NC_048225.1:33318864-33332146 GCF_002007445.2 Ailuropoda melanoleuca
AAAAAAAAAAAAAAAAAGATGCAGACATATATATATGAAAAATCCAAAGGGCTACTGCTCCATTTTCACAGCTGATTGAACATCAGAAATATTGGTATTTATCAAATCTATATTAACAGTGACCATTAAGGAAATCATTTTCTTAGTTTCTATAAAGCTGTGTTTATAATTAAAATAAATTTGGGACACGTATGTATGGTTTGCTACTTTCATCTGGGGATCTCAAATGCTTGCAACGCATTAACATTTTTAAAGGATTGCTACATCTGAATTCACATAAAAAGATCATTGTGCTAAGAAAGATCCATTTAAAGATTAAACATCTTCATCAGCGTATTAATTATAGCAGTATATGCGAGGTGATGAAATTGAAATAATCTGTACTACAGAACAAAACAGATTTCATAACTTACTCTTTAAACATCCTTTCATGGAACATGTGTTTTCTTGTCTTAAGAGAAAGGTAACTATATTTTAGCATATGAAAGTGCAAATAGTCACTTCTTTTTTCTTTTTAAGATTATTTATTTATTTATTTATTTATTTATTTATTTATTTGACAGAGAAAGAGAGACAGCACAAGCAGGGAGAGTGGCTGGCAGAGGGAGAGGGAGAAACAGGCTCCCCGCAGAGCAGGGAGCCAGATGCGGGGCGATTCCAGGACCCTGGTATCATGATCTGAGCAAAGGCAGACACTTAACGGACTGAGCCACCCAGGTGCCCTGTCACTTATCTTTTTAAACTATATAATATCGTAAGTCATTGGCTATTGAAATGACATTAGTAATGGCAGCAGCATGCTGTAGATAGGCAGCACATTCTTTTAAGGATGATCTAGGCATGGGATTTCCACATACACCCCATTTCTCTAGCACTTTATCTGCACCACATAACAACATGAGGCTAGCAAATTTAAATAAGTTACAAATTGCAGAATATTCCTCACATACATAATCAAATTTAATCTTTATAATGATCTTATAAGGTAGACTTGGGGCAAAGTGTGGAGAAATCAGGGAGATATGAAATACAAACAGTAGATGCTGTTATTAGATAATAAAGGCTGTCACTGACTACATTTAAAAATGAAGTAACTAGTAGATATTCTTTAGTTTAATTCATTTTTGATAAGTTGAAGTTATAGGATTTTAGATGCACATGTAGGAGCAGCAATATTATGAGTGAGACTGCCAACTCTTAGCAGCTGATGTCTCAGGATTTTAAAACATTCATTTTCACCTTAGAAAATGTGAATAGAGTGAGTCTTGGCAGAGACAACACAACTCACTAGAAAAATCAGCTGAGTAATTTTCCTGTAGAAGAATGTCTGTGTATTAAGAAATACAACAGGATTCAGTTAAGTAATACAACCTTTTGTTCAGTTAGGTTAGAAAAATAATGTGTATACTTTTGTATGAGAGTTGGTGAATATAAACAGAGGAATACACAAAATAAGAGGCAATCAATATATAGCCATAAAAGAAGGTTAAAATATACAATCCTTCCAACTAATATGTATACTTTTTTCTACTTTAGAAACAAATGGACACAAAGAAAGTTGTCACAAATTTTAGGTCTCTAATGAAAAAGATCAATACAATTAAGATGTTCTGGAAGTTCCAGAAAGTTTAGCTCTATTAGTATTATAACAAATTATTAACTGCCATTTCCTAAGAATTCTGCCATTCTTAATTCTGCAATGTTTGTCACTAATTAACAATTAAAACTGTTAATGAAGATTCAAGCAATGATGTAGTATAGATGTACTTCTAAGAATAACACATAATTTTTGCATATTGATCAGTCCAAGTGTTTGATTCTGGGAAATATAGAAATGCTTCTATAGGGGCACCTGGGTGGCTCAGTTAAGCGTCCGACTCTTGATTTCGGCTCAGGTCATTATCTCAGAGCTGTGAGATAGAGCCCCACCTCAGGCTCTGTGCTAGGCAGGGAGCCTGCATCAGATTCTTTCTCTTTCTCTCTTCCCCTCTACCTGACCTCCCCCACCCTCTCTCTCCCTCTCTTAAAAAAATGCTTCTATATTTCTAAGTGGCATCTGGAAATGGGAGGGACAATGTTCTTATACTGCCCTGGGGAGATAGTGGAAAGTAGGGAGTTCTTGGAGGCTAAAAAGGACATGGCAACTCATCCCATGCAGGCTTTCTTGCTTTTTGACTGTAATTTCCTTTGGAACCTGGCAAGGATGATTCTCCGCTGAGGGAAATACATTGACCTTAAGAGACTAGGATGGGGCAACTATGGGTTTATTATTAGATGTGCTTTTCAGAAGTGAAGTTTTTAAAAGTTTCAGAAAGTGGTGTTTAAATTACTATATAGCTGCAGGGCACCTGTAGTTTACGTGCTAACCATGTATGTATGTTTTATGAAGCTATTTAATCTGCAATTCACTTTTTTAAAAAAGACAATCACCATAGCAACTGACATCAGAAAAGTTTTGTGCTGGCTTTGACACACAAAGTATTTGACAGACAATTCCGTATATATACTAGGTAGTCTGCTTAAGCTACAAATGCCTGGTTTCAGGAAAGTGAGAGTTAACCCATTATTTTAGTCATTTACTTCTTATCACCTTAGGCAAATAATGAGGACAGTGAAGTATAAGTAAAGAAAAACTACTGAATGTTAGCGGAAATACTGCTTTCGGCTGAGATGGAGGCCCTTCCTTAAAGCGGCCTTAGCAATTTTAAAAGAAAGTCTAATTTAAGAGATTGAATACTTTTCAGTCATAAAGTATTCTCTGGAAAGAAAATAATTATTTTCTCTACATGAGCACGTGCAATGTGATTTCCACACCCAAAAGTCACAGGAATTCTGGAGACAAATTGGTTTTTTTTCAGTAGCATAATTATGCTATGTCCATAAGAAACTCTTTTTCATCTCAGAACAACAACACACATGCATGTACACATACACACACAATTTTAGAAAGGCCTNTTTCATCTCAGAACAACAACACACATGCATGTACACATACACACACAATTTTAGAAAGGCCTAGTGTAATTTTATCAACAACCAAAAATTCTAAGCATGTTATATTTTGATAATATAGAATACATATTTTTTTCTGCTTGAAATAGAAATAATAGAAACCATGTTTTGCTATGAAATTTAATTTAAAGACAAATATAACGCCTTAATGTTGTTTAGTTATAAGATGTGTTTTAAACAATGATTTCCTTATATTTTGAAGCTTTCCAAAACTATTTTTTTTAATTTTCATTTTGAAAGTATGCTTTAATGATGGATTTTTTTTCTTAAATCCTTATTTGAATTTGTTCCTGAAAATATTTTAAATCATCAATTTGTCAAATTATAACAATCTAGGTTATAATTAATAACTAAAATGATAATTTACTTTTCATATTCAATTAAGTTAATTATTCAATATTTATTTATTGACTACATTTTATTATATGTACATGACTCTTCTAGGTAATATGGGGTAATTTTAAAAGATTCATTATATAATCCCTGTCTTTAAAAAGCATATATTATAAAATGCAATAATCTATAAAACAGCTAAACTGTGCAATTCACACAAGAAGAAATAACCTAATCATTTTCAGATCTCTTTGTGTGCCAAAGGAAACTTGTTACAACCTGTTATCTTTATATGTGAAATGAAATAATCTCATTTATATTATTTTCCCAGAATCAAATGTATCTATATGAAATTACATTTTAAATTCACATATATGGAGTGTCTTTGAGGACTAAAATTTATTTTTGGCTTAATTTCCTCTGTGCTAGAGCACCACTCTTCTTCACCTCTGGAAGTCGGCACAAGGATTCTACCAAAATCAAAGACTTCATCTAAAGACATCTTCTCCCCAGTAAACTCCACCTCAAATCCATTTTAGGCATGTAACACCTGCTTTTATTTGTCTGGTTGCACATTTGGCCTTGAGTTTCAGCTTCAGTTTTGATCTGGGTCTGGATGAATGGGAAATAGAGAAAGGAGCATGTTTAGCAGGACTGAAATGATTCACAAATTCAGGCTCAGGGTAGAATACCCATTTCTTTGGCTAGGAGGTGTAGGTATAATCCCATTGTACTAGGGCAAGGGGAAAGAGCCCTTGCTGGTGATTATGGACACTTTTTTTTCTGTTTCAGAGAATACATCATAGTTGACAATTCTCAAGTATAATATCATATATATTATCAGGAAGGGAGGAAATGTTTTAGAGACATTAACTTAAATTTAATAGACATAGCAATATTTAGATTTCTCAAAGCCAGAGGCCAGTCTTATTATTCATTTTTAATGTAAGTTCCTTATAGCCTTTTTGACAAGTGCCAGTAGCTGCTAATTAGTAACTTGCAGTTCAATGCTCAGGCTCTTCTTTGTGTATACCTGTATCATATTAACTGAGCTCCCATTATTTTCTCTGATAATCCTTAACTGTTTCTTTATTCCACACTCTTCATCTCTAAACTCTGAATTGGCTTTGAGACCAAAACGCTGGCTAAAACATTTTTATATTAAGAGACTTTCCCAACACACTATTAAGTGGATAAAACATATTCACAAACACATATTAAATGAAAGAGATCCATACCTTGGGGAAAGAAATCATGTTTGAAAATAATTGCAAAGACACTTATTTTTCCCAGATCAGGTATATAATGGCTAAGGCCATAACACGAAAGGCAGCTTTTGAGTCTGTATCTCATACTGATACCAGCCTGTGAAACTCAGCAGGGACACTGCATTTTGAGCATTAACCAGGTTAATCTGCAGCACAAACACCTTAGCACTCAAATCGAAGGCAGCTTCTTGACCCTTCGTGTCATCCTTTTCTATAAACCATACAGTTCACGTAAGGATTCTCTTCTTTCTGATTAAGAGAGGGAGGAAATTCTGTCAGCTACAACAATATCTTACTACTGGAAAAAAAGCAGAAAATTGTAAATAACAGCAGCAATTTCCCATGATTGGTGAAATGCTATGGCAAAGCAACCCTGATTCTCTCCAGGGCTAGGAAATTCACATTTTAACCTAGACATCCCATTCCAATAATTTCAAGGATTTTTTTCTAATTTAATTTAATTTTTTCAAGAATGAGGAGTCAATTTTAAGTCAATTTATCATTAAATACCAATGTGCACAGTTTCAAACATTTATAAATATTGCAATTTATAGAAAATTAATGTAATCTAAAATTATTTGAAGTGATTTAACAATTATTTACAATTAGCTCAATGTACCTTTGTAGAAACATAATTATGTTTAAAAGTACCCCCATCGCAAAGTAATAATTTCACAGTACCTTTCTATCATATTTTTGTCACTCAAGTGGCAGCTGCATCAACAAAACCCAAGTATATTCAATTATTTAGAAACAGCACAATCAGAAATGCAGATGCAAGCTACCATTAATTCCAAGCAAAACAAAACCTTTTATACTAATATATAAATATTTTCCCATTTTCAGCACTGGTTGAAGAAAATATTAGGAGACAGGTTTTTCTTTCTTTTTTTTAAGATTTATTTATTTATTTATTTGAGGGAGAGAGAGAGTGAGCAAGAGAGAGAGAGCAAAGTGGGGGGGGTGCGTGGGCAGGGAGAGGCAGAAGGAGAAGCAGACTCCCCAATGAGCAGGGAACCCGATGCAGGTCTTGATCATGATCTGAGCCGAAGGCAGACGCTTAACAGACTGACGCACCAGGTGACCCAGGAGGCAGTATTTTCTTATTTGTAGAAAACATAAATTAATTTTAAGATTTTAAAAAATTGACATTAAGGCACTAGATTAGATAGGTTTTTAAACATGTAATACTAAATATTTTGAGAAATTCTTGGTTTCACTGGAAGCCATTTCTAATTGCAAACCTTTCTTCAGTTTTATTTTGACAGTAAGTAGAGATAATTCTCTGTGATCCTAGACAGAAATTATACTTGCTTACCAGCAGTTAATAACATTAGATAGAAAGATATTCTTGGCTTTATTCCTAAGATTTTCTTCTACTTAAGTGTTTAACCTTTTTTGCTATCCCCTCAAAGGAATCCCAAATATGTTTAAAATTATGTCAAAAGAAAATAACTTTATGTGGACTAGTGCTTGCTTGCAAACAATATTTACCATAGTATGCCACAGCTTTTCTGTCTTTTCCCTTTTTTTTAAACACATATCCAGCTAAAACAATTAAATAATAGGTAAGCTATAAGAAATATAGTTGAAGCCTCAATAAAGTACATTTTCTTTTATTGACATAGAACATATATTTAAACTCTAAGGGCTGGCTCTTAAAGAAAAATGTCTCCTTGTAAATATGCATTACCATTGCCCAAAAATGTATATAGTGTTTTCCCCAAAATATTTATACACATAGTGGTCCACTTAAGACCAGCCCCACTATAACCGAATACAGTGTGCTCTGAATTTTTAAGTGGGCTACCCTCTGTATATAAAATATATAGGCATGTATGTTATACATAGAAAGTGAGAAATATAAAAAGGAGAGATGAAAGGAAAAAAAAGCATTCTACCTTGTAAGATCCAAACAGAAATTCAGTGTAATTAGTGAGATCATGTAAAATGTACTCTTAATTTATAAATGGGTTGCCCTCAGTATATAAAATATGTAGGCATGTATGTTATATATACAAAGTGAAAAATATAAAAAAGAAAGATGAAAAAAAGAAAGGAAAAAGTGTCCTTCCATAGAAGACCCAGACAGCAATTCAGTGAATTAGTGAGACCATGTAAAATGTCTGAAGAATTTCAGTTTTGGCAAATACCTTTCTGAAAAATATCTAAGCTATGAGAGCACTAAATGTCCCTTTTAAGAATTTAGTAGTCACTCATTTTTAGCTGCCTGGTAATCATCCTTTAGTCAAGTGTGTGTAATGCAGAGAATCAAATCCTAGACCATCGACGTTTGAGTGTGCTTGATGAAAGATTCCAATGAAGGACCTGAATTCTTCCTCCATCTCAGAGGGAGTGGGACAGGATGGGATGGCAAAGGAGAGGTCAGCCCCCAAGGGGGCTGGTCCACTCTTAACTCTTGATATTAACAAACACACCCAATGTTTCTATGGCATTCTTTCTGCAGCATTTTCTTTATTTCAAACCACAGGTCTGCTTGGAGGTTTATGCAGCAAGTGGCTAATAAATAAAACCAGAGACTCTGAATAGTGTCATCACATTGAGAGACAATTGCTGGATTCTCTCATTTAGCAAAGAGCTCGCATCTTTGGAATTCATGAGCTGGTATCATTTATGGGATACCTGAGATCTACCTTGCTCCTTTTAACATTGCCATGCTACTCACTATAAAAAAAGGGTAGACTACAGAAGAAAACTAAGGTCACCACTTTCCGAAAACTGAGTTGTAACCCACCCACTGACTTCATCACCTCTCTCTTCCATGTAGAGTAATGAATTTCACTTTCCTCAGCATTGATCTTGAGTTCAAATCACTCCATTGTGACTGCTGACAAATCTTCAGATTCAGGACTCCAAACTCCAACTCCTTCTGCAGCCCCTGCCGCCATGACAGCTCCCAGGGCAGTTGTTTTGGGCATCCAGGGCTTTACTACTGGGATATACAGAATGTCTCATTGTGGCTGCATAAGGATTTTGTTGGTGGTCATTCCTCCAACTGTCTGCAAATGACTGAGTGGAATTCCACAGTCATGGGCATCCAAAATCTCCCAGGTTTGGAAACAAACAGCTTCAAATGCAGCAAAAGCAATAGAGCATTTATTGGTGAGCTGAGTGAGCCCACAGATGACCCCTCTCACACTATGCTCCCAGTAAGGTGCATATAACCCTGAAAATGTAGTGATGAAATAGCAGTCATAAGAAGTACCTACTTCTTTAGCAAGTTTTTCAATTTCCTCTGAGGTCTTTATAATTCCAAGATTATCTCTTAGCCAATGAATAACAGCACTAGCTGTAGCTACAGAGCCTTTCAGTGTGTAGTACACTGGTTTGTCTCTGCCAAGCTTGTAAGCCGCTCTGGTCAGAAGGCTATGTTCAGAAAACACATTCTTAAGGTCTGTATTACATATTAAGAAACAGCTTGCTCCATACGTGTTTTTGGCTTGTCGGTCCTGGAAACACATTGGTCCCACCAATGCAGCAGACTGGTCCCCCAAACACCCAGATATTGACACACCTTCCATGGCCCCAGCTTTCATTAGGCCATAGATCTCAGAGGGACTCCAGACATTTGGAAGAGTTTTCACTGGAATTTCAAAAAGTTTGCAGAGCTCTTTATCCCATTCCAGAGAATGAATGTTGAAAAGCATTGTCCTACTTGTATTTGTTACATCCGTGCAATGGAAACCTCCATTGGCCCCACCTGTCAAACTCCAAATAAGCCGTGAATCAATGGTCCGGAAAAGAGCTCTATCTTCTTCAACAGCTTTTTGAACTTTTCTCAATTGTCAAGGAGCCAACAAAGTTTCACTGCACTGAAGTAAGTGCTAAGTGGAAGGACTGTCTTGGACTTGACAAACTTATTATTTCCTGGAATTCTTTTACTAAGATTCTCAACGATAGAGTGGATCTTAGATCAAGCCACACCACAGCATTGTAGAGAGGCTCTCCAGTTAACTTGTCCCAGACTACAGTGGTTTCCATCTGATTACTGACACCAGTAGCCTTTAAGTTGAAAATATCAATATTGAGATGCCCAAATTTCTCATGTTTTCTCTATACACTCATAGACAGACTGCAGAATTTCCTTAGGGTCTTGTTCCACCCATCCTTCTCTTGGAAACTCTCATTTTATTTCCACTTGATGATGACTAAGTAGTTTGGCTGTTTTTGAATTGAAAACCAAACAGCACGTTGAGCTTGTGCCCTGGTCTCCTGCCCCCACCAATTGCCCCCAAACTGCTTTCTTCACTGCTGCCATTAAACCAGCTTGGGATCAGCAGTCTATTGCAGTCCGTTTACCAGGTGACTGGTGTGGGGGGGCGCTGGACTCCAGACCAGAAGGCTAGGCGGTGTGTGACTACAGAACCCCAATAATTTCAAGGTTTATAAGAGAATGAAAAAACAACATTTTTAAAATAGCATTTTTCTGCGATAGTATTTTAAGTTCCATGAGTAAAACCAACAACAACAAGTACCGCCATTTGACATTTCTACCTATATTACCTGTTTCATACTTCCTACATACATCTAATGGCACTTATTAATCAACGTTTCAAGTTTTCTAAATTAAAAAAATGCCATTATATAATAAGTGCAGGGACATAATTTCTGAGATCTTTCTTTGTATTGATTAACAGGTGTATTTATGCCTATTCACATCAGTAATCCACAGAACCAGTGGTGTGCTAGCAAATATTTAACCCACTCTCCAAAGATAAAAAAGCCTTAATTTGTAACATTTGACAAATTCTGTGGTATAAATACACCAACTATGGATGATTTCAAGCTATTAATGTGATGTCACAGAATGGTATGGTTTGGAGGAAATAAGAATAATCAGTTTTCTTGAACTATTATGTTCTTGAACTAGTACTATATATACAAGTTCAAATGTGATAGTCACCATTGTTTTTATCACAAATCAAAAATCTTAAAAAATAACAACCTAAAATAACTTTATAATTATGGATTTTCCAAGCATTTTGTTCAAAACCAGATTTCCATCCTTTATTATATAATATGCATTTGCATCTACTCACTGGTTTTTATTCTAGGCTTTTGCCAGCACTGGCTGAGAACTAGATGGGCAAATACACGGTACATGCACCATCACTGTTCCCCACAATATCTTTGTATGTATCATATGCATAACTATAGTCCTTCCTCCTCAGACTTAAATCCGTCATCCTTCTCAACACGGCACTCCAGAAAGCCATTTCCAATTAAATATCATTTGACAAATGGTTACAACTGCTTTACCAATCTCTACTTCTAGTTCTGATCATCTACTCTTAGTATCAACAATGACTAACACTTATGGACTTCCTTGCATGTGCGAAGCAGGGCTCTAAATACTTTATGCATAAAAACTCATTTAATCATCCTAATACCATTAAATAAGTTCTATTTTTAAATCTGTTTATACAGATAATAAAATCAAGAAACAGAGGTTAAGTAAATTGTGCTAGTCTCATAAATGGAGAGCGTGGAATCAAAACCAGACATTTTGACATTCTTATTTCACTTTAAAATCAAGATTTTGATCCTCTTTCTTTTAAAATATTTTTTCTGTATGCTTTTAACATCCACATCTGCTCAGTTCTCCTGAAGTCCCTGTCTCTACTGGCCTTCATCAAGCACATCTATTAAGATGATTATCACACTGTGTCTCTCATTACTTTGATCAAAATTGAAAGCTATATCATACTTTTATGTTGTCCAATTCAAGACTATAAAATCAATTGTCTTCTTCATTCACTCAGATTTTGAGTTCTAAGCACTGAACTGAATTTTTCCTAAAATAGTAACAGAGAAGTTAGACTGGCTACTGTTTCATCTCATTCTCTATCTACCTAATTGAGTTATTCCTATTTTTTTTTAGGCATGATATACATTAAGTACTACTTTTTTAATCCTTAATTGATGTTATTCTGTGTTTCAAAGTGGCATAAGTGCATGCTTTCATTCAAATGTTTTTTGACTTATATTGATCATGTTTACTTTATTATAATTTAAGTCAATATCATTATTTACCTAACAAGGTGTTTATGTACAAATATATAACATACAATTTCTTCCTTTGAAGAAAATGAAAAAAAATTTTTTAATTAAAAAAATCAGAAAATTAGAGATCAGTGATGAATTGAAAAGTGCTCTATAGGTACAGTGGTTTTAGATAATATTGAATAATTTTTAGAGTATCTGTGTCAATTCTTCTTTATTATTCATCATTCTGAAATTTAAGAATGTTTTAAGCACATAAGTCACCTAAAACAAATGATTTTGAGTATAATGTATAATATATAACATAGTATATATTCGTGTAATATATGAGATATATAATATAATATAACACACATTAATATAATATGTAATAATATCTTACATATATAAATATATATTTTTCTCTTTATATATCCCTTATCCTATGGCCTTGCCCTTGCATTCTTTTTTTTTAAGATTTTATTTATTTATTTGAGAGAGAGAAAGAGAAAAAGGTAGCAACAGAGTGCATAAGCAAGATGAGCAAGTGACTACAGGTGGGCAGGAGAGGGAGAAGCAGGCTTCTCACTGAGCATGGAGCCCAACGTGGGCTTGACTGCAGGACCCTGGGATCATGACCTGATCCAAAAGCAGACGCTTGGCCTTCTGAGCCATCCAGGTGCCCTCACCCTTGCATTCTTTCCCATCTCTGGGATTTTATTTTTCCTTGTATGGGTACTATTGGAATTAGGAGTGATATTAATACTTCATCTTAGAAAATGAATTTTTTTGCAGTGGGCTCTACTCTTTGGTTGTTTCTTTTGAGAAAATCATCAGAGACATGAGGGAGTCCTAAGGCATCATCTAAAAAAAGCCAGATGTCTACCAACCATAAGTCTGCTCTATTATAAGGGCCTCATTTCATCAATCCTCTAGTCCATCAGAAGGATTGGCTCCCACAGTCTCGCATGGTTCATTCCCCTTCTGTTTACCCCCCCTTCATTCTTCCCTTCCTTCTCCTACCAATCTTCCTATTTCTTATATTCCATAAATGAGTGAAACCATATGATAATTGTCTTTCTCTGCTTGACTTATTTCACTTAGCATAATCTCCTCCAGTCCCGTCCATGTTGCTGCAAATGTTGTGTAATCATTCTCTCTGAGGGCTTCAGAGGGGAGAGGGATGGGGGATTGGGATAGGCTGGTGATGGGTATTAGGGAGGGCACATATTGCATGGTGCACTGGGTGTTATATGTGAGTAATGAATTATGGAACATTGCATCAAGAACTGGGGATGTACTGTATGGTGACTAATATAACAAAATAAATATTATTTAAAAAAATAAAATGAGATAATCTAACTTCCAGGGAAAGTCGCCATCACCTAATTGTAGCTACTATAACAAAACCAGAATAAATCTTACAATGCCTTTAAAAAAAAAAAAAAGGATTGGCTCCCAACAGTTCAGTATTCTGAACACAACGTTTTACAGAAAGATACACATAATTACCTAGTAGCAGAAAACTGACTTTTACCCTAGCCAGGTTATGTTAAAGAATACAAATCTGTCTTCAAGTCATGGTAAATTTTACAATAATGTATATGCTATATCTTAATATAGTTAGAATGCCATTTCTTTTTTATCCTGTTTATGAGGAAAAAATCATAACATATTGTGCAGGAAAATTTTAAGAAATAAAATATCTACTTTTTCTTGCTTCATTCTCCAAGTATACCTTTTCATTATTATATATGCAATGGAATTTTGGTAAGAGTATATTATGATAGAATTATTTCTGCTTTTGTATTTCTGAAAAATTATTTATTTTGCTTTCACTTAAATATGTATTATATATTATATTTTATTATATTTCACAATTAAATCATAAATGTGACATATATATTTTTTTCCAGGAGGAGAGTTCTAGGTTCCTAGATATTTTTTCCCTCTCAATACTGTAAATATGTTCTTTTACTATCTTTAGATTTTGGTTCTGACAAGGCATCTGCTGCTATTCTGGTTTTTGTTCCTTTATATACAACATGTCATTTTTAAGTAGCTGTTTCTAATTTTCCTTTTGTTATTGGTTTAAAGCAATTTGATTATGATGTACATCAATGTAATATTCCTATTGTCTCTTTTGCTGAAGGCTTATTAAGCTTTTTGGACTTGTAAGTTTATATTTTTCATTAAATTTAAATATTTTCAGATGATATTTCATAAAATAATTTTTCTATCCCTTCTCTTTCCTTCTTTCAAGTACTACCATTATGCATACATTATGTCCAGAGCCTACTGAAACTATATTCAATGTTGTTGAGTTTGTACTCCTCTGTGTTATATTTTAAATAGTTTCTACTTCTATATTTTAAAGTTCATTAAACTGTTTTTTTTGCTATGTCTAATCTGATTTTTTTAAGCTACATGTCAGTGGTTTTAAAAGTTTCAGATGTTTTCTAAAAATTTATAGAATTCTGAATTGAGATTTTTTGCAAATATTTTTCATATCTCCATTTTATATACTCTAGTTTTCCTGTATCTTCTTGAATACCTAGAACATAATTATAATTAATGTTGATGTCTTATATATTATCTTAAATATTTATTCTATAATCAAATATTTATGTGTCAGTTTCAATAGGTTTTAATTTTCTTTTTTTTTT